>NC_135871.1:11661102-11863602 GCF_031162955.1 Sander vitreus | reverse complement strand
AGGCAGCACCTCCTCTTAGGCTATGTGTCGCCTCAAGCCAACAGCTTGGCAGTAGCTGCAGGAGAGGTTTAATTCAGGGCAACGAGGTCCCTGACATGCCAGTACAACGGTAGCCACAAAGGCCCGATAGACAGCTAACGTGACAAACAGCAAAACAACTGATGAGATAAAAAATAATTAACACATTACACATTCTAAATGATCACATTGAATTAATGCAATTCACCAGCCTTATTAAGGATTTAATTGGTGTCAACTAGGACCTGCTGTTACGGGAAGAAAACATGGCTTAAATCTCACAAAACAAAACAACAGAAAGCTTTTAATATAAGCTGAAATACATTCATTTGCATTTCCATTATCCCTGATCCTGATGTCTTGACATTAGCACACTAGAAAATTGAATTTTTCACTTAAACAAATGTCCTTGAATGAGGTGCAGGGGGGTTAATATCCCCAGTGTAGAGTTTTACCCTAAAGGCAGAGTCATTTAGCCCTCGCAGGCTGAGGTCTTCAGAGATGCATTTAGTGTAGTGAAATCTCTGCTTTGACAGATTATTCTGTGCACATCTAGTGTGACTGCAGGGGGACCAGAGATAGAGCTGAAGGCCAGTAGGCCAGTGTGAATGAGAGCACCTCTGCAACTAAAGGCGAGTTGTTGTGAGAGGTCACTGTATGAATACCAAATAAGTCACATGGGTCGACAAGTACTGAATCGATGAGTCTTTCACGACCGTGATGATGGAAATGAAAAATGGACAAGCAAAGAAACCTTTCATCTGGGGAAAAAAAACAAAAATAACAATCTTAATAATGTTTTTAAAGCACTACAGATGTTGTTAGTACTCTTGAGCGCCCGTGCAGACTGCATAAACATGAATTCTTATGTCTCATGTGTCATAACTAAATGTCCTGTCACAACAGAAGACAGTGGTGGATAAGCCTGCTATTGTGAACAATATGATATTGTTTTGATTATCTGCTGAGCTCCAATCTGTGGGTAAACATTTGCCAGTGGCATCTAATCAGAAATCAAAAATCAGAAAGGGCTTTATTGCCAAGTACGTTTTTGCATATACAAGGAATTTGTCATGGTGTTGTTGGTGCATGTCATACATTCAAATATAAGAAGGATAAAAAGAATATAAACAATATAAGTATAAACATATACACACAGTATGTATTAATAATGATAAAATAAATGTAAATAAATAATAAAATAAGTTAAACAGTAGTAAAAAGGAACGCTACAGCAGATGGGATACAGTGGCATGAGGAGCCAGAGGTGGAGTGTGGAGAGAGTCAGTGTGGGTACCAGGCCTTGTTGATAAGGCTAGTGGCGGAGGGGAAAAAACTGTTTATGTGGCGTGTGGTTGAGGTCCTCATGGACCTCAGCCTCCTGCCAGAGGGGAGTGGCTCAAAGTAAGTAAGGACACATTTTACAGATGTCATGTACTACCTTCCCAGAAGCATCCCCATTACAGCAGGATGTCAAAACTGTGACCCCTTCTTCTCTTTCATCTTCACACCTCTTAATGAAAAGTCACATTGCCTGAACTTTTTGTCCTCTTGATTGACTTTTACCTTTTCTCCACCTCTGTATCATGATGGAATCGGTGGTTTGGGCATTGAAGTCAAATCCCTGATGAGAGAGTTAACCCTTAGGTGGCTTTGATTTCCAAGTAAACAGTGCTGTGTCGTGGTTCATGAGGAATTGAAGACTATTGATTCCAAGGTCTGGGGTGACAATAATGAGGTCACATATAAGGCGACAACAAACACAGGCTGAGATGACGGTTTACTTCTCCACACACACACACGATATTCTTTTCACCTATACGCTCCATGATAGCATCACTATCCACTGTCTTTGGCAGCACTTGCTTTTGCTATCCTTATCTGCCTTGCTGTCAATACAGACAACCCTCTGCTCCACTGGGGGCACGAGGCGGTATTGACATTCAGCTCAAACCCAGAGCTCTGAGTGGAGTCCAGGGTGTTGCACATGAATTATGCATGTCTTGACGCCAGGGTGCTGAGCAACACCAGTGCCATCATAATTGAAACAATTGAAAAGACAATACCAGATGGGTCAATAATTAGACAGCAGGAGGGGGAAACTTGATCCGGACGCTCCCCTGCCAACCTAACCACCACACACATGGAGGGGACCTTTACCAACACGTCCCAGTCCCCTACAGTGCACAGCCACGTGCTGCACAACATGCTGGATTATGTGTGTGCACGTGTGCCTGTATGCGCAATTATTTGGAAAGGAGACTGCAAACTTACATAGAGAAATCACTTCTCAGGCAATGCTGCAGTACCAGTACATTCTTCCCAATTAAAAATGCTATATCTTATGGTTTAGATTTCTAAAAGTTAGAAGTGTTGGATAAGTAAACTTTGTGGATCAGTAACAACAGCCAGAAACAGTCCCTGTGTATTGTTTGTCAAAACCTTGTCGCCTTGGATTAGCTCTTTGACGTTATTCATTGGTGTCTCTTGGTCTGCGGAAAACAGAGGCAGGTGACTGATCCTTCCCTCCAGCCCTGCACTTCCATAAATCCATACTGAGGGCTCCCAGCAGATCCATTACACTCACTGGTCTCCTGGCCAGAGCAACGACTCAAGGTGATCACCATAAAACGACTTGCCACAGAGTCGTTTCTCACCTTGCAATGCCTTTAAAACAACCTGGGAAACAGAGGCAGCATGATGGCAAGAACACGAGCACCTCGGGCCAACATATGTCATAAAAATGTATAAGCAAACGTGCTGGTTTACTGCGATCAATAGTCAGTGCAAAATCTTTTTATATGTGATTACATAAAGAAACAATTACAGGTTTAATTGCTGTAGGCAATTTCGGAAATGCACTATTTTCTCCTTTTTGCCCTGATTGTTGTTGAGTGTGATTAAACGGCCTACATTATGTATTTCTGAAGATCAGTTAATACTGCTGGATATCAAATGTCATTTATTTTAAATACAAACAATATATATATATATATATATATATATATATATATATATATATATATATATAATACAATATTACACACTAAATCTATACAGTCACGTAAACTCTCCTCATCATGTCTGATTAGTTTCCCCATGCTGTGTTTTGTTGTTGAGGTGCAGCATTAAATTATCATACAGGGGAATTACTCAGAAAACCAAACTGCTTTACGACATAAAGCTACACAGATGTAACATTGTGTTTTCTTCGGTGTGGTGTGCAATAACAGGGTCAAGGAAATAAAACAAGGATCAAAATTCAAACACATAAAATCTACACACATGTATGCAAACTTTAATTTCCTGAGAACATATTGATCGAGACAGCACTTAAACCAAGCTGCCCCCACCCAAACACCATAATGTTATCAAAAATATGTTTTATTCGCCTTTTTGTGGAGACTAATTTCTGTATTTCTTAAAAGCCGTGCCCCTGAAAGCACACATGGGCTCCTGTGTATTGGTTCCAATCCCCATTAGGGTTTATAGAGAGCCATATGCACTTTTATGGGAAGGTTAATGATTTTTAAGGGCCGCAGCGCAAGTCTAAAACCACAGCAATAAACCCAAGAATGGCAACCTGGGATATACACACAGGTCGCATGACTATATTTAAGAATGTAACATATGCTTTACTAACTGGCTACCAACGTCTCCATCCCCTCATACTGTATCTTCAGCAAAAAGATTCTGGGATGTGAAGTGAAAAAAAGAAGACAAAACCTGTCAACGCTTACAATCTTAAAAGCCTAATGAGCGGAAGTAACCATAGCAATTTGGTGAAAAGAACATCAAAGGCTAGGGAGCAACTATTTAGGCAGGCAGTATTCATGCATAATTAGCTGTGAAAATGGCACTACAGGATTCTGTTACTCCCTGTTCTTAATTAGTTTTTATCCTTAGTCTTGAGTGAGAGGTAAACAAAGCCATCAGATTAAAACTTCGCTTTTCTTCCTGAAACAACAACACTGTCAACATTGGAGGCATGCTAGTGTTACCCATAAACTGTGAACTATTATCCCTGGGGAATGAGCGGCAGTGTTCTGTATTGGTCCTAGTCACAGTATTAGGAAGCCTGGAGCCCTGCTTAACACCACAATGCTATTGTAGCAAGATAGTCAATCTCTAAAATAGAGCACATAATTAAATTTGAATACAGACAGCTAGATGGTAAAAGTGATCAGTGTAAATGTTCCACAAAACGAAATAAAGCTCCTCACCTAAAGAAAATGATTTCAGGCACTAATTCTTTGTTCTATACTGAATATACTGTGCAAACACATTGGTTTGAATGTTGACTTCTGGTGCTTCCTTACTCAGCAGCCGTTTGTGAAAGACTTCACTATTGAGCGATTTCAGATCAAATTGCTGTTTGCTGTCTGTTTTGTTTGTGTTTCTACTAGGGCTGGGCGATATGACAATATCGCCAAAATGATATAAAAATGTCTACAGTATACAGTTTTACATGTCGTTTCTGACATGATGTTGAAAAACCAGCGGCCGAACTGTGTTGTTATTGGACTATGGCTGCATCATTTTCAGTTGTAGGATTTGGGGATAGTTTAAAATCAGGAGAAAAAAAAATAAAAGATTTGTGTGATCCTAAACATGGTGTAGTCAGAATATGTCCTGTTACTGTACCGTGAAAAAATACAATTCAACATTAAATCAAAAATTTTAAAAATGTAATAGAATTTGGCAGCCGCAACACTTCAGTAGTGATGGTTCTCTGTGTGTGTGTGTGTGTGTGTGTGTGTGTGTGTGTGTGTGTGTGTGTGTGTATAAATGTGCCACCACTGGGTGATGAGTCCTTTAGAACAACAGCCTTCATTAGAACAGGCTTACTCATGGACAGATGGCAAGGCAGGACTGCATTAGAGCTGCTGCCACATTCCACTTCAAACCTGACCTTCCAGTGGTCCCTCTTCATCTGCCACCCACAAGCCCCCTCCTGATGCATCACTGTCATTCTGGGGCTCAGGCATGCCTTGCTGAGCCCCTATCTTAGCTCAACAACCAACCCGCCACACAGGCTGTAGCTGCTCTTGCACCTCATTACTCCAAAGGCCCCTCACCTCTTTTTTCAGCCATTTTTTGGGTGAGACCACCATACTTTCTTTCTGCTAGTGTTTACCCGATCAGTCAAGATGCACCCCCTTCTAGTTTCCTGGTGATGAATGACCGTTGGCCGTCTCACCGACAGCTAGGCAGCTGATGCCACATAATTACAGTATCACCATTTAGGCAAAATTACCAAATTACTCCAGTCCTCAAGAGGCCTGGAAGAGTGACAGGCCAGCCAACAAAGGAAACACAAATATCTGAAAAGAGAGGGACATGGGAGACTACTTACAGATGAGCAGTGAAATGAGGTTTGTTCTGTTCTTTGAGAGTGCACCCATTACAGCCAATGAGAAGCCAGAGAGCGAGTTGATTAGTTTAGAGAAGCAGAGGCACTTTTTCTTTCATAAATAATGCAAAAAAACATCTGGCCTCTCCTTGATATCTGATCTTCCTATTCGTAGTCATTAATTTATCTTGAAATCTTAGAGAATATAATCACAAACAGCTTAAAATTGCATCCTAACAGCAAGGTCTGATTATTATCTTTCATGCATTAAAGGTTAAAAAAAAGTCTACCTGAGAAATATTGCTCACCTTCCCTTGATCCCTGAAGATGCAAGATTATCATAAAAATAAATGGTACTTCTTCTACTTTTATAACAAAGTACAACTTTTACATTTAAAACTATTACTACTTAATACCATAATAACTGACAGAATGAGGTACCAAACAAAACAATCAAAACTGTCTGAGAAAGTCCGAGGTAGACCCTGTCCACGGTATGGAGTGCGCATGAAATGATGAAGTGACATTTATGATGTGTGTGCTAACAGTGAGCAGTAGAGAAGATGTTGACTTAGCACTGTGTCTGGTCGGAACTGTGAAGGCCACCAGGTTTGAGTTAAGCCCCACTAATTTATCTTCTACAACAAAGGATTTCTTTCACTTAGCCTTGAATCCAAAATGAAAAAAAACACACCTTGAAACAGTCACACTGTGTCTATTTGATCCATTATGTAGAGATAAAGTACAGTCTGTTCAGCCGTCTGCCATGTTAGCCATTTCATTTGTGAAAAAAGGCTAACAATGAAAATCTCATAAAATGTGTTATTTTCACATAAGAATAACAGCCCGTCTGTGGCCTGAGAACATTCAATGAACCGCTGGACTCATGGGAGCCTTTAAAAACCCAGTGGATAAAGCAAAAAAAAAATGCATGGGGGTCAAAATTTAAAAACAAGGTGTTTTGATAGTTCCTAAAATAGGCAAGAAGTTCAAATTACCTCCACCTATCTAAATTGCTTTGGTACAACTTTACTTGAAGGTATCTACATAAGAGTGACATGACACTGTCATGACACATGAACCCTAACCCTAACTTGTCATGACAAAAACCGAATGACACTTAATGACAGAAGCATTATGTCATAAACAACTTGTTTATGTTTATGACACGTTCATGGCAGTGTCATGTCACTCTTATGTAGATACCTTCAAGTAAAGTGTAACCATTACTTTTTACTGTTTATTTACGTTTGCTAATGCTGCAGGACACATTGAAATACATAACAAAAATGAAGTCCAAACTTGAAGGAAAACAGTGAAACATCTTGGTCAAAGCAGCTCCTGAACAAGACTAAATCCTCTCTTGTAAACAAGTTGTACCCAAATGATTAAATTATGGGTTGTCCGATGGCCCTCTGAAAGTGTCAGCCACGGTGTATGTGATGGGGTGGAGACTGCTTTGATAAACATGCTCAGCAGAATGAGAATGTTCTAGGGGGTAATTCAATCAGAATGGGCTGCATGTCGCTTACTAATAGTGGGCACTTTCCTGTGATTTATCTGTGTTTGCTGAGTGGAGAGAGACGGAACAGACGGCCTGGTCTCCCAGATTAAATAGGGCATGGGAAAGATTCCTCACGCTATCAGGGAGAAACATTTATCACAGGCTGATGATTAGTATTATTAGCACAGGTGCAGTTACAGTAAACACCAGAGACTCCCATTTTGTCCTGAAAGGGAGCAGTAGATAAAGAAGGAGGCGAACTGAACTGGTGTGCGTCTCCCAAAGGTGTTTGGTCTAACTATGGTCCTGTAAGTTCCACTTAGGCTCCCTACCAAAAATACTGTTTCTGAAAATCAGATGCTGAAACAAACATTCAAAGCCACTACCACAAAGTTTGCGACAACAGCTCTGGTATTTGGCTGTGTGGTGTATAGCCGGCATGCTTATAAAATTAGTACTACTCTGTCATTGAACTATTCAACTTTGCCATCAGGCAGATTAGCTACTATCTTTCATTGTGGCAATAATTTCTAAATAGGAAAATTGGAGTCATCTCTTTTTGTTGTTGTTATTCCTATGAATAACAACAACAAAAAGAGACCCGTCCTGTACTTGTTCATTTAGTTCAAGAGTTATAGGCTAAAGAGTTATAGGCTAAAGAGTTATGATGCGATGATGTCTCAATCATCACATCCTACGTAATGTTAAAAAGCCTGCTGCTCAATACAATTATGGAAAACGAGAAAAATCCAATGACTTGCTATGAGAGGATTTGCATGACCTTGATTGATTACACTGATAACCTTCATTTTAGCTTAGTAAGACCTGCAAATGTTGTAGTCATAAGCGGATGATTCAGCAGCTTATGTAAAATACCTTTAAAAAACTAAGGCCAAAGCCTTTAATAACGGCACATATACTGTCACTTAAAATATACACGAGTACACTTAGTACATATGTAGCAGTCTCAGAGGAGATAAGAATACAATCTAAATGTATTTCTTCCTAATTAAAGCGTAAACCATGGATGATAACAGGGAAGGTTATAGAGATGGCAAGAAACAGCTCGATATCCATAAATCTAGTCGGTCTGTCTATCTGATGACACTAAATGAGTCTGGGGACCTCTCATTGGAACTTCATTGCTGCGTACTACAATGGTGTTGATTCACAATGTCTTGTGCACAAAGTTAGGCAGAGACTTCTGATGTTATTAAAGGGAACACACTATTGGTTGTAATAGTAGTTATAGACAGTGTATTCAATAAAAGCAAAACAAAAAAAAAATGTCAGAGCTGCGGGTTGTTCGAGTGAAGCTTGAGTGCACATTGGAGAAGTGCAGAGAAGTGCCCAGTCGTCGTAGAAACAGAGAGCCGGCTGAGTGTGCTCAAAACAGTTAGCATCCAGTTTTAGATTAGAGAGTAATCAAAGGTCTGCCATGCTGCATGGATAAGGTTGTGTCTCCACACTATCCAACTGGGCTGGCTGGAGGCATTACTCTAAAGGCTAAAATATATAACCTTACAACTAATAAGTCAGAGTGAAAAGCACTTCCAAATGATTCCCAATGAGCACTAGTTCTCTGGAGGGACCAGTTAGCAAAATAGCAGACCAAACTATTTCTCTGCTCAATAAGATAAGACACATATTAGAGATAAAAATGAATACAGTATGCATACGGCATGTGCTGTAGAAATTATTCCAAATATCTAAAAATGATGCTGATGCTTCCTCATAATAATACTTAATATTATAAAATAATTAACAAAGACTAAAAAAGAACTAGGCCACTGTTATGACAGCAACATGATAAAACAAAGCATTTGCTCTTCTTTCTTGTATCCAAATATGATTTATTATTTAAAACATATACTTAGAGCTCAGAGAATAATGGCTAGGGGAGAGAAGCAAAACAATAAATAGTAAAACGTTTTGAACTGTCAATCTAAAGTAGCCCTAGGGTGGAAAACAAAACTGGTAGAAGATTTCAGATGAAACTGGACAGTGAAAACACCCGACGTCTATCTAAAAGTTCCTTTGGGACATTAACTTTCTCAAGCAGACCTCTTGTTTGAACTCTAAATACATTCTAGGTCTGCTGTGACAGATAGGGCTGAAATGTGCAAGTGCAGATTAACCCTGCAAGGTCTAAACATTATTAGCGAGAACCTGTGGACAGGCATAATAACGATAAGATTCAGACAAGTCTATTGAAGAGTGCAGTCACTGCAGCTCATCCTCAGATATGTCACACATTTAAATTACAATAACTCTTTGTACGGAATAGGATTAGGGCCACATGTGAAAAATGTATTTGTCTTCTGAGTTTAAAGTCAGAATTCTGAGAAAAAAAGTCAGAATTCAGATTTTTTTCTCATAATTCTGACTTTAAACTCAGAACTCAATACATTTTTTCACATGTGGCCCTAATCCTCTTCCGTAACCTTGTCACACACAGTGAATAGGGTGTTTTACTATGTACAGCAAACACCATCAACGAGAATGCAAATTGCAGATCATTGTTCAGTCACTTATATTTGATTCACACATGAGAAGAAAGTTATTAGGGTATTGTGTCATTTTCATAAACTTCTTCTAATTTGGTTTTCTTTTAAATTACCTTTGTTTGCAGTCAATCTTCGGTATTTAATGGATACAATGAAGACAAATATAGTGCGTAAAATCAGATATGTTTAGTATCATCAACTAAATACCAAAGTTTCAAATATATTATCCATCAAATCTATGTTGATATTAAGGTATCATGTAAAAGATACTTTTGATTCTACTTTCAGAAAATGTTGGATGCAGTGATGTTACACTATCAACATCTCTAGTGACCAATTTACCTGTTTGTTCAATGTTCTCTCATGCATGGCCTGAAAACACAAAATGAAAATAATATACCACCAGATTAAGTACCTGAGCCCGAAAAGGCACCATACTGGACAGTCCTTAACTCATTCATCATCCCATCAAGTGAGAGTTAAAAAGATGCTTTTTTTAAAACCATTCAATATCTTATCAGACACAGCACTGCTAATGCACTTTACAACATTTAAAAAACACATGTACTAAAGCAAATGTTCACAGATGACTTAATAATGTATCTTCAGAGGACAGGAATACAGACACAGTATAATGAGCACCATTAAAAAAAGATTTCAGCAGGTGAAGTGGCACAAAACAACTACAGGTGGTAAAGAAATAAGCTGTAACAAGGGTAGCCATTCTGAATACCAACATGAGTACATGTTTCTATTCATTTCAACTTTTCAATTGATATTTGGTCACATTTTAGGCATAGTGCATACTTTAACTTAAATGCTAAAAATTGAACTATTATGGACAATGATGCAACACATCCTCTAGTATAGTCATAAATATGTGACTTAGCTTGTTACACTTGACATCATATTTTTATTTGATCATTAATCTATGAACAGATGAGTTACTTGTCTAGGGCAAATAGACAATTTCCTTGTCATATTGATGTAGCAGTTCAGTTTTAGTTTTTTTTTGGAGTCTTTCCGCTATGCTAGGTGGGTAATTACTGTCATTGATTAATAATCCTGGGCCAGCCCCACAATAATCAGTCCCACATGTGCTTGGGCCTCTTAAAGGATAGGCTCATTTGCCACTGGGATTCACAGCCTAAACTGCTTAGTTGGATGTAATGGAGAGCAATTTTCTTGTCGTGAGAAAAAAAAAATTGTAGATGGGATGGGTTTAGCCCGGTCATTTTCCATTGCCTCAGCACATCAAATCTCCAAACAAGGACAACTCTGATTTCAGATCATGCTCTTCTCCCTGCAGGCAATAAGTCGTTTTCCAGAACACAAGGACGTTTTTATTGCTTTACCAGTTATTTTGAGTATTATGTCCAAATTTCTTACAAAAATAACATAATTGACTAGCCTAATCCTTTGTTGAATGAAATACATCGTGGGTGATATCTTCAAATAACGCTTGAGACTCCATAAATGCTGTGAGATCATGAGAAATGGCTGAATTCATAGTATGATGGATCGCTTATTTCCATGCATTGTTGGCAAAGTTGTGAGATGACTGCTGGGGGTTCAGCATGAAGCCAAGCCTAAATCCCTGAAAATGTAATTAAAAGCAAAGTGATTTACAGTTTGTTCCACATTATTCTGGGTTTATTGTTCCCAATTTCCAATTATATGCAGTGGACTGGATTTCAGAGAAAGGGTCCCCCAAAGAAGTGTGCAATCCTCTAAGAGATTTATGTGTTTATAGCAAATTGTGAAAATTAGCCTTAACGTTCGAGCAAAACTGGTAAGAGAATGCCCAAATTGGAAATACTGGGCATTGCCAAGATGTAAACGATAAATGGTCCATCTGTCTGAGCTCTTCTCACTCTCGGAATAGTAGAAAAGCCACCATCTGCAGATATGCGTCAGCAGAAGCAATTTTGCTTGCAATGAGAGTGTGAGTCCACATGTGTACATAGAGGCCTGCAGGTATGCATTCATTACTATTTTGAAGATACACGTAAAATATATATGTTGTTGTCGGAAATGTAAAAATGTACTAATGATAGTTTTAATCTTGAAAAAATGTAAGTGTGTGTGTGTGTGTTCTCTTGTGGTGGATGTTTACAGCTGACATTTCTTGGACAAGACCAAGTTGGTCCACAATGTGCTATTTGTCAATTTTTGCCACAATTTAAAAGTATTTGCATCTGACAGAAATAAATCTGTGAAAGCGCTAACAAGGCCAACTTCTTTACTTTCCAAACACCTACTATGACCATAATAATATTTCACCTGCTTCAACTGTTTTGACAGACAAGACAATGAGATGCAGATGAGCAATGGCATGAGGCTGAAGTTAATCATTTGATTATACAAATATTAAAATTCATTTTATATCAATTTTAATCAATTAATGCATTTAGCTTTAGCCACAGCGGTGGGCCATTAACATAACATTGACTGCATGCTTTTATCCTTTCTTGCTACGCCTACATGTAACATCCCAGAATTTAGTTAAATAAAAATATTTGTGTGCTGTCTTGTTTGTTTACTTTGTTCAGTAGTGAGGGGGTGGACAGACTATTATTTGAGATTTGATAAACCGAATAGATTATTGTTTGCAGTCACGGCAGCTTTATAATGTGTGTGTTGGTGGAACAAACAAGACAGAGACGGAATTAATGGCAAAAAAAATCCAAACACTGGATAGACTTTGGGAACGAGTGAGATCTCTTGTCAGAGCTGAGCGCTCACAAAGAAAAGTCAAGCGGTTGTCATTTTCCAAGAGCAGACGAAACAACGCTGATGATGACAGTGATCAGAGTTGGAAGATAAGAAGATGATAGCGGCTGGGAGTAAAGATAGCTCTAATATAATATCACATTCAAAACAGAACTGACTGTTCCTGGTAAAGAACTACACAATCTATTACGATTTATCAGCACAGGGAAGGTGTTTTGCCCGGAGATAATTACAATAACAGTACCCAGTGGCAGTGTGATTGCTCCCAGGTGACATTGCAGGTTATTAAATTGTCACTGTGCACCCTGTTTTTGGCGCTGCAGACACTTGAACTGGCTGCCCACAAGACTGACTCACAGTTTATCTGCTCCATTTGTTTGACATCTTTACGACACACCATATTAACACAACCTAATTTCATCTGGGCCTCAATGTCTTCTCTTGGCTGTCTCATGGAAATCCTTCAGGGGTTAGGTTAGGACTGCTGGGACGTTTGTCTCGACCGAATTACACCAAGTGACATTTTTTCCATCATATCTTGTTTTCTATTTCAAGTTTGCAAGGGAAGAAACTTGTGACAAACTTTAAAGGTCTGATATGGAATATATTTACTGTATTCAATCCAAAAATGACACCAATGCGTCATCAGATATTAAGGAAACATGCTAAATTGAAATACTATCTTTTCAGACAACAATGCTAATGCTAGTATTTTCTCCTTTTTAAATTTTGAATTTCTGTTTTGGCCTGTGTGTTGTTATCAACTGCCCAGTTTGACAGCCAGGCCGCGTTGCCAGATATACCTGTAAAAACGTAAACCCAGCGCGCTACAGCTGTAACATTAGTACAGCCATGAAAACAGCAAACAAACAAACAGGATCAACCTAAAAACAAACGGCATGTTTGGCACGCAACAGTTGCGTAACCAGAGACGTAACAAACCCAGGGTAAATATTGGAGATGTATTTGAAAAATGGAGACAGCTTAGAGCCCTGTCCTCCTGAACAGGTAAGCATTAGCTTCAGGCTAATTTATCACAGCTACAAGGGACGGGCATTTTATGTCATTTCAACATTCGGGTACATTTAATTATATAGCTAGAGTACACGAGTTGGTTACTTGCAAAAACAATTAAGACATGATCCCGACTGGTCCAGGCTAACGCCGCCATACTAACCCTGCTAACTGCTAACCCTGCTAACGTTACCAGAGGACCAGGCAAGCGGGCTACGGCTGTTTACAACGTGTAGCCTGTTCAGCGGCTGTAGCCGACAACGGTGAGTTATTTTAAGCCAAGAGAGGGGGGCTGTAAATCAGGAAGAGAGGACCGTGAGTTTGCAGTGTGTTTAGCGATTGTTGCCATAATTCTAAGCCAATAAAGTGTGTATTTCAGTCGGGTGGAAAAGGGCGGCAAGGTAGTGGTATTTTTAGCGGTTCCTATCATAATTCTAAGCCGAGGAAGTGTGTCTGTCTGGCGTGTGGAGAGGACAGCGAAGTTGCTGTGTTTTTAACGGTTCCTACCGTAATTCTAAGCCAAAAAAGTGTGTCTGTCAGTAGTATAGTAGTAGTCTGTATAGAGCGCCGCGTAAGCATGGGTTAGCGTTAGCTACTCCGCTTTGCTGTGGAGTAATGTCTGGCTATGTGAGACAAGCGTCTAGCAACATACACACTAGCTGTCTGTATTACATATTGCACCTTTAAAAGTGACACGCACATTACTGGCAATTATCAAAAGAAATTAGCTCGGAAATGTTTATTATAAAATAGGGTGACCAGATGTCCCGGTTTAACCGGGACAATCCCGATTCTGAGTTGCGTGTCCCGAGTCCTGATAAAAGCCTGTCGGGTTGCTAAAATGTCCCTGTCTACACCAACCACTATGAAATTGTCCCAGTTGTCAGCGATTACATAGCCGACGTGGTCTAATTATAGCCCGATCATTAACTAAACCCATGTAGAAAGACTAATAAAGTGTCCAGCGTATGATTTTAACAATGTGTGTGTGTGTTAGGGCTTTGACTCCGAACTTCGTTTTTCGAATATAATTCAAATGTTTAAAAAAATAATGATATTCGAACGAATATTAGGCAGCCCTTAATATTTGAACCTGTTATGGGCATTATTTTTTGTAAATGTGTTTGCTTGTAAACGTTTTCAATTCAAATTCCGAGGCTTTTTCACGCCTGGTGAAGTTGTGAATCGCGAGCTCATTAGCAAGGCTATTATTGGTGTGCTCCTGTGGGTGACGTTAGCGTCCTGGTTAGCTCCTATTTTGTATACCAAAACAATGGCCGTGCCAACGCCTACAACAACCACGCCTGACGAGGATTTCGTAAACATTGTCACAATGCCTCTTCTTATCTGTCTCGTTTTAACCACTCCCTCCAGGTCCGCTGGAAAGTCAGCGGACGAGCGCTGGGTGGAAATGTTCGCGCATTTCAAAAGCATGGAGATTCCATTAAAAAATGTAGGTCTCATTTGTCAGTTCGCCATGTGTCTACTGGGCACAAATGCTCCCGTTGAGTGGATCTTTTCGCTCATGAACAACACATGGACTGATGAGAGGAACCGCATGACCATTCCCACCTTAAAGACGCTACTCGTCACACGGGCCAATTTTGCTGACACCTTTGCGCAATTTCACAGTAGGCTTTCAGCCAACAAATTGATTCTTGAGCAAATTCACTCTAACAATAAACGGAATGAATGTTTCCAATAGGGAAGCTATCTGCTCTATCAAATGAGATTACATTTGTGTGTTGGTTAGAATAACACTGGTAACGCTTTATGGTAAGGGTACATGAATTATCATGAATTCATGCATGAATTAATTGATGTAGGCTATGCATTATTATGCATTTATAAGTAATTTTTATGTATTACTGCATTCCTTAATATCCCATGATTCATCAGGAATTGACGTGTTCATAGTCTGTCATTCGTGACCTCACGTATCATGATTCATAATATATAAAGGAATGAAGTAATGCACAAATCATGAATTAATTCATGCATGAATTCATAATTCATGTACCCGTGTTACCATAACTTTAGTTCAAGCCTGTGGCAGCAGTTCCAAATAATTCGTTTAGTGCCATGCAATGAACAATACCTTTTCAAAGTTTTTCACAAGTTCAGTGGGTGCATTTTCCAAAAGAATGCTTTAATTCTGAAAAATAAAGTTGGTACCACACAAAACTCACTCAATGTCTTTTTAATATTATTTCTTAGATATGTAGGCTACATACCAAGACAATTCATGAATATTAACTGAGATACCCCATTAGCACTAGGCGTACGTATGCTGTTGGCAAAATTGTGTCTCATCTGTCTGTGTCTATGTCTAACCTGAGCTGGCACATGTTCACGTTAAAAAGCGTCATGCGCAAAATGTCCCCGTTTTAGTTCGGGGAAATCTGGTCACCCTATTATAAAAGTTGTTACATTCTGAGGGGAGGTGACACACAACGCAAACTTTCGTAGACTTGAGAACAAAACATGAAATCAATCAAAACAAAGAAAACAGTCTCTCTACTGATCATTTGTGGCGTGACGGTAAGAGTTATGTGATCTGTTCACAGAATAAATCAGGGATGAAAAATCAATCAAATTGAGCAACTAATAGCTCCCTTAATGTCTCTGTTTGTGTGGAGATGACACTCCCATCCAGCCATACAACAAGCACCAATCATATTAATTAACTTCCTATTTATTACAAATTAGTTTTCAAAACTAATAAATTATGATTAAAATGTTTTTATTTTGGACATTAAAAACATCCCCACTCCCACACCTTTGGAATGCACGCTAATGACCCCAGTCATTATGTGCAGGTATGCAAGTGTCTATACATGTGTGGGCGTGTGTGTGTGTGTGTGTGCGTGTGCGTGTGTGGTTTCATTTGCACTACTTCATAGAAACTATGACCTCAATTCAAAATATAATGCATGTACACACATGAATTGCAAAATCCTCTGTAAAATCCAACAGCTACGCAAAAACACAATTTCTTTGTGATTGTCTGCATCAATGCAATGCCAGTGCAGTCCACTAGCTGGTTCAGGAGCCTTGGGTTTAAATAAATGAGGGTTGTTTCATAAGAACAATATAGATTACTGCTGGATTGTACAATGTTTCACTAATGTTTCCGACAAATCTTAATATTCTCTAACTGTGATGTAACCCTCAATGGCAGCACTTTTGATTAGAGAATATTCCTGCAAGGCACCGGTGCACACATTACAGAACAAAAATATTAACAAAAAACATTAATTAAGGGATACTCACATTTTGCAGGGAGATCATAGCCACAGGTGATCTTGGCTTTGCCGGTTTCACAGCCATTTAGTGAGTGGCACTCATCATACAGACAGGACCCCGCCGCTTTGTGTATGCAGCCATCCACTGAAACACAGACAGACATACAAAGAGAGGTAAGGCCTACCTGAAGAGAAACAGGCACACGGCAGATCTCAAACTAGCTAGGCTAATTAGCAGTTGGTGTGCTTTGTCATGTCAAAACAAGCAAGCATTTACAGGAACAGGACCAAGAACATGCTGAAAATTATGTTGAGTTTGATTCCTAAATCCCTACGCTCTCAAATTATCTCCTGAGCTCTGTATCTCCTCTCTGTAGCGACACTGGGTCTGCCATAGTGTGCTGCGCCTGTTGCTGGTAAATATTGACGAGCTTAGGAATGAAATTAGCTGGGCTCGGATCTAATGACGCCTCCATACACACTGAAAATGAGACTGTTCTTCCTGTAATCCCTCTCCACTGTCAACAGCGATATACAGTCAGATCATTAACTGTATTTTTTCTGCCCTGTGGTGGGAATCTTATATCTTTGCTGTTGTCTGTGGTGAGCCTGTTAGGATGCCGATCTGTGTTCTGATTCTGTCGCGCTCCCTGTTGATGTGTGTGTCCTGGTTCCACGGTGACCCCGGGTCCCCCGCCCCCCTAAGGTTTTAATTTTACCGGGTTAAGGCCACAATACACTTGATTGATGGCACGTCTTACACAAGGAGGCAGAGAGATAGAAATCCACATTATCCTTCTCTGAAAGCCTGACATCCCTCCAGGAGCATGTTATCAATCACACTGAAACATCATAAAATCCTCCTCAAGTTGTCCTGTAAAAATCCTCACAAGCCATTAGAGGATAACAGAGCCAGGAGGAGGAACAGTAGCAGTTGAAAAAACAGACGTGTCTTTTCTTAAGTTTCTCTATAAGACTTGGCCGATGGAGAGAACAAGTCACAGACCAGCTTTATCCATCAAAGCTTAAATGGTTGAAAGTTAAGATAGCCTGCAGGATAACCGCCGTTTACATATTTTGAACTGATAAAGAAAAAAGAACTGAGGAACAGATTAAGAAAAAAAAATCTGAATTTATATTCTTGATAAAAGACAAAATGTGACTCTAATCGCTATCTTCATCTCTAATGTAATAATTATTCACGTACAGCGCCAGGGAAAAAAGCTGTGAAAGAAGACTGAACATTAGTTATACACTATCTTCAAAAATGTACTTTGCTTCACATCGTCAACACAGACAAAAGGTCTTCTGATGAGGGATGGTCCTTTTCTGAGCGCCTTTCAATTTCTCAGGGATGAGTCAACGACAACAGCTGGGCGGAAGATTTTCCAGCTCTATCAATCATCTTTAATGGACTGAGGGACAGGCAGTTGACAGAGACGAATCCTGATGGCTTTTGGAAAAAGTAACATGAGTCTGACAGTGATGTGGATATGAGGAGGTATCGCTCTGGCAACAATCAAAGCTATTTAACACTGCACAGAGCGGATATGGCGCTGGCTGTAGGCTTGGCATACTAAACATATTCACTGTGCAAACAAGATTGTCCATGATCATCAGCCACACTTATTTGCTTCATAATTGCTTCTTATCATCTCACAAACACAAATTGCTAAATGCAAAGGTTGAACTGAAAGCTCTGGGACTGTAAGCATGCTTCTCAATCATATACACATAAAGTTGCTCCTGCCATAGAAGAAATCAGGGCCTTTTTGCCCTTGTGTTTCGTTACAGCACTAAATGAATAAGATTTAAGCACCCAAATGTGTTCACCTGATGCAGCATTTGCATCACAGCAGTGACAGGCCACTCAATGTTTACTAATTTCTCCATTCCTACTGACAGGCTTCATATTCAGTCTATTGAGGTGAATTGATCAAGTTTTAATATAGCTGTAATGTTTTAATTAAACTATTTAATACTTAGTAGTTAATTTACTTGCTGTCTCTTTATATATGCTCTTTGCATTATATTATATATATAGCAGCAGCAGCAGCAGCAGCTCCATTCTATGAGTGTATTGCACATCTTGCATTTATTCTATGATATTTTAGCCACCTAAAGGAAGCAAACAAGGTCAGAAAAGAATGGGACATTGCAGGTTGCACATTACATAACTACATCTACACCGCAGTTTTACAGTTTAGTTTTACAAACTTTCAAGTGCTAATTGCTCAAAGATCCACGGTCATTTTATTGGCTGATCTAGCTGACTCGTCCGCGTATTAAACACTCCAAATAGATTCAGTCTTTAAAGCTGTCATTCAGTTGCATTAATGGAAAAATATATAGAGTAAATGGGCTGCACTATATTGGTCAAGCAGAAAAAGACATTAAAAATGTATTGTTTTATTATAATGTAAAGTAATTGGGCTGTTCCTTTGAACAACACCTTGTTACAGCCTGAAATAAGGCAGGAGGCAGTTCAATAGCAGGAAAATATCCTGCTAGGACAGGTGTAAAGGAAACTATGATATTTTCATGGTCATAGTATAAGGCCAGCCAGGTTAGGACCATGTAATAATGCCCTCTTCCAGTTTGCAGTTTTCCAATAGGAGTCCATCCTCCCCAGACAATTCCTCTCATCACTACTGTACCAGGCATGGCTGATCTCTTACCTATGAGCACCTTGGGAACCCAGTGAGCAAAAGCATACGGGGTTCTGTGTTTCATCTCAGTAGCTGAAGAGTAAGATTGTAGATAATAGTTTCAGCTTCCATCTCGCTGCTCCTTCTACTCACGGTTGCATAAGCTACAGTGAGTGAGTTTTTTCCTGATGATACCGAGTGTGTCACTGTGCATCTAGTGTCAGCAAGTCCCGACAAGCTTGGAAATCTGTTCACAGTGCCCGTAAATAGAGAGGAAGATCTGGCTGATTGCCAGAGTCTTGGATGCTACAGCTGCACATTTAATTAAATTATCAGGTGGACCTTATTCAACATGTTTTGCTGTAAAACCTCACAGTAAGTAAATAGCATATGTCTTGTTATTATTCATATGTGTTTGAGTAGTATTAACAGTCTGCTCCTGAACAACATTATGCCAGTGTCCCTATTCCATTATACTTTGAATACAATAATCATATTCAAATGCTAAAAAGAAATCACAGTGTGCTCATCCTGATAATGCACCTGCATCACAGCACTGAAAGGTGATCAAAGCGACCTATCTCTCATCTCCCAGCTTTTAGTCTGAATTACATGCCAAGCAGAAGCCCTGGGCTGAACATGTGGCCGGCTGTGTGATGCACAATCAGTGGTGCCCAGCGCTATATTTCAACTTGTGTTAAGACTTCTTTATGGAGGATGTTTTATTTAACAGACTTAATATTTAGGCGGCAGCATCTGCTTCTGTCCACCCCACTCCTGGGCTTCCTCAGCACCCGTTGAAAAATAAAACGGCTAATATCTCATCTATCTCTCCTTGCAGCCTGCCACTGCTTTAGGCTGGGCCTATGTGGGACAAAACATTTATTCATCTTCTCTGAGTGCCTTGCTCAAAGAAAGCTTCCCCGAGCAGCCACTCCAGCAAGTCCACACAGCTAATGAAGATAACTCTGAGCGGCGGCTGGACGGCATGCCTCTGAACTCATAATGGGAACGAGGAGAGAGCAAGAGACCGAGGGAGAGCCATATTGAGAGAGACAAAGGCGACGAGTGTGTGTGCGTGTTAGTGTGTGTGTGTGTGTGTGTGTCAGTCTGGAGCAGTTTGAATTAGTTACTCAGCTGTAACCTTGGCTCCTGCCATTGTTGAAGACACCTCTGCCTCGTCCTCTCAAGGCTCCGTTCCCACATGCATTAAGGGACTCAGCAAAGCTCTGCTTACTCTCCCGGGGCTTCTCCCAGGCAGCCCGAAAACCAAGGGCTTTCAATCGCTCCCTCAGACACAATGAATACCTACTCTGCTCTCATTACAATACCCTGCTTTTCAGAAATAGTGTCAGCTGCAATTTTCTCTCCTAATTATTTTCCGCTCCTCTGAGGGTTAGGTTCAGGACTGGAGCCAGAGGAGGCAGCACAAGCTGGGCAGGAGGGGGTGAGCTGGATTCTACCTGGCAGGATATGGAGAAGTCTGAATATCAGTCCATAATCTAACAGAGGGGAATAGATAGTGGATTTTGAGGAAGGCCTATGTGGCCGTTACCTGCTGATCCACTGAGATCTCAAACGCCAACCCCTCTTGTGGGCTTGTTGGGCGATAGGAATTAAAACTTTTATCAATACTCTCTCACACTGGGAATTGTTTCCACACAAAAACCAAACATATTCCTAAAACTATTTAACCATATATTCCTTCACACCTATTTTTTGTAGTATCCATGGCAACAACATATTTCCTCTCTCCTCACAGCACTCTCTTTTTGTAGAGCTGTACACTGATCAAAGCCCCTCCACAATTCCACCTCTGTGATTTACGACACCATTTTCTACTCAACTAATTTCACAGAAGGAGATAATGACATGGATTAGTTGCTAATCAAGTGCCAATCAGAGATCTGGCTGAACTAAATGTCAGGTGGAATATGTTTAAGCCATTGTGGTTACTCCCTTGTGATACTGGATTATGTGTCCTAATCGCAGCAATTTTGGATGCAACAGGAGCCAGAGCTCTCTACTGTAACCAAGTTCCAAGAAAAGGGGTAATAATCTCTATTTTACCTATAATACCCAGGTCAACAAGGGATTTGGGCTAATAGAATGCCAAGCAGATGTTACTCTCCAAAGTGACATAAAATACCTCAGGCTTACAGGACGCACAATTCCCCTGACATCGCTATGTAAGCATGAACCAGAATAAATGACACAAGCATCACAGGTTCCATGCAGTGGAAACCCTGTTGTCATTATTGTTACAGTTCAGCCCAAGTTGAAAAATATGTCAGCAAAGATTGGAAGTGGTGAAATAAGATAAACATAGTGGGTTGCAGTTTCAGCCTTAACAATAATATTAACTATTAATATACTGACATACTGCAGGTCGTATCAATAACAGAGCAGTTTGAGGCTTATTTAGAAATTTGCTAGTTTAAATACACATACAAGAACTAAGACATCTTAAGGGATGAAAGAGAAACCTTTACTGAGGTCCCCTTAAGCAAGGCACTTCATCATAGCATAGTACCCCACCACTGTAGAGGATTGTACTGCACACCTCCCAGCTGTAAATGTGGCTAAATGTATGAGTGACAGGCAGGTCCCTGCTGAAGAAAGAACATGTGTAAAAAAAAAAAAAAATAATAATGAACGATTAAGGGGAAAATACAGAACTATCCAATGACCTAAAAATCGACTTTCAAAATGGATGTTTAACTTGGTTGCATTTCACCATTGAGCAAAGTAAAAAAAAAATAAAAAAAAAAAATAGAAAAAACATTACGTTTACTGAACAGCGCAAACTGTTGAGAAACAGTTAGCCTTGTTAGATAATGCATGGACATAATTCCTGACTTTTCCTGAGCGCACAATTCCCCTGACATCGCTATGTAAGAATAAATGACACAAGAATCACAGGTTCAACGCAGTGGAAACCCTGTTGTTATTATTGTATTGTATTGAATATGTCAGTAAAGATTGGAAGCGCTTTCTCTGGGAAATGGGATAAAGAATCATAGTGGGTTGCAGTTTCAGCCTCAACTATACTGACATACTGCAGGTAGTATCAATAACAGAGCAGTTTGAGAGACATCATTCCTGGCTTTGATCCCATGTCTTGACCCTGCTCTTTTCCACTGTTCCTATTAATGTCTTCTATAAAATATAGATATATTCAACCGACATGGCCAGGATTATTGCAGTTGCTTAAAAAAAAAGAGCTTCTGGCAACATTCACAGCACCTTTCCACCTCCTGCTGACACGGTAGTTCTTGGATCGTGCATTTAGTCAGAATTTATTTCTGCAACACAGATGCACTTCTGTTAGTTTCCAATAATTTAAAACAAAGTTGTGCTAATGTTTCCATGGCACCAAGTTAACCTTTCTACTTTGCATTTTACGCCATATATAGATCTGTCGATCATGCTGAGATTAAGCCAGCTAGTGTTCAGCTGACTGCAGACAGATTTAGTAAAGAAAATGAATTATTTTACCATTTTAGGAATAATGGACACTAAAGCTCAAAATACTGATGGATTATATTCATGACTGTATACATACTACTTAAAACTGCATTTAAAAATCAAAGTTGGATTTGTGGAGTAGGGGCTGATGTGAGACATGTAAGGAGCACACACTCTTCCCAGGGCCGTAAAGGAATGCCAGGTTAGGTTACCAAAGATCATGTGGCACTGTCGTTGGAAACCTAGAGTCCCGACAGCTGCGGACAACTCGGTGCCAAACCCCAGCCGTGCTGAACTCCCTTGGACAATAGTACAGCCCCGGCCCTCACACTTAAACATGTTGTTTTTACTGCTCTGTCTTGTTGTTGCAGCATTCCCTGTCTGAGGTAGCGGAGTCACTCTGTCTTAAACAACCTGAAGTACACTGTCTGCATTCTTTACATGACATGGGTACTTCTCATTTTGCTTAACAGCAACTCTAGGCTGGCCACACTTTATTTGGATAGTCCAATGCCGAGTTTCCTGTATTGCAGCTTTCAAATAAACACTCAAACATATTTTTTTCCCCCAGAGTGTTAGGTTTATGACCCTATTTTCAATCCTAAATCCAACCCTAAAATAAGACCAGACATCAACTATCCTCGGACACGAGTTTCATATTAAACTCCACAGATGTCATTGTGACAAATTTTACTAAATTAATAGGACATGGATTATCAACAAAGGATTATCCAAATTAGGTGTGACGAGCTACCCAGTGTGGTTTCCAGGTCTCTTTTGTAGTTTGCATGCCTTATCTATAATGATTTGTATTTCCTTGCAGCACAGGAAAACTGTACAGACCCAAATGGACATGCATGCATGATTTCTCTCTGCATTTAAACTAAGCTGTATTGCTGTTGTAATGAATTGACTGGCTCAATATCTGTGAACATGCAGGTGCCCAGCAAAAGGATGCCAGTATATCATCAAGGTACCACTGTAAGCAACGTCTTAAAAGATACGATTCCTGTCATTTGGAAACGTCTCCATATTGCTAACTGTGATAACAGCTCCTCACAGAATAGTATCCTGCCCGCTGTATATTCACCATTTATGTCTTCTACAACTCTAAGTTAAAACCTTCTTCCATTTCTTGGTTGTGTGTGATGCCCTAATAATCACAGATAAACACAAACCTCCTCATACAGTTTCCTCTCCCAGCTTTAATATCTCACTCATTTTTCACCTTTGACTCCTCATCCAGTCTCTTATTATGAACAAGCACTCTGTCAATGTGGCTATTATCGCCTCGTCTCCTAGGTTAGATTACCTTTGGCAGCCCAGCTTTACTATTGCTGCCACAGGAAAGAGAGAGAGAGAGAGAGAGAGAGTGTGTGTGTGTGTGTCAGGTATGAGAGAGTCTAAGATCTTTCTCTTCCAGCAAAACCAATCAGAAGTGCAATGTTTGTGTGCATGCGCACGCGAGTGTGTGTGCTTGCAGAGTAACTTTAAATGCAGCTTTAAACCACAACGTAAATAAAAGAAAATTAAAAAAACAATTTCTCTCTCATGTCTTTCATGTCATAATTGTCTACGAGTTAAATTATTTATGCAATTGAACACATTTCCACTGGTTCTCTGGGTTCCTGAAAGGAATCAAAGCATTTCGGAACAACTTGAAACATTATTAACAAGAACAACATGACATGTAGTTAATTCCTCCCTGTAAGGTATTCTGACATCAAAGAGCTCTCATAACAGGGGTTTACCATCTCTGGTACAAAGGTAGTCAACATGTAACCCACAACCACCAGGAAACATCTCCTATCAATAAGCGTTCCACCTATCTCAGTGGGTGAGAAGCAAATCAGCTGACAGAGAGGATAACATTAAGTATGTGTTTTTTTTCCCCTTTCTTCTAATTTCAAAGTATAATCCTGCTGCTGACCAGTAAGGGCTCCCTTTGGACTACACGAAGAGTCAAAACCAGATGTGAATTATTGATCAGACACATCATGCTCTTACATAACATTTCTGGAGACCTACCCCTTCCTCATGGAGTCCTTTTGGGGTTTTAGTGTAAATTAGCATTATATTCTTAACGATAGGAAGCTGTATCAGTCTGACACATCTTTGTGTTCCTTAAGAACATACGGCTGGCTCCATTTGGAATCAATAGAACACACACACACACACTTTCATCCAGACATAATTAAATGTCGCCTCCTAAAGAAATTGCCCTCTTTGAGAAGTTGGGCTAATAAGGGACACACTAATGGTGAGAAAACACGGTGAGAAAACACAACCCCCAGAGAGAACCTGGCCAATTTCATCATAAATTACTTCCCTGCACAAAGTTCATCTTTGAGTCACCCAAGAGAGCCTGCTGCATGATAGTAAAGGATGGCGTTTCTAACAAACAGGCTTTGAGGTGAAAACAGAAGTACTTTGCTCGATGCATACACTGCTCTAAGAAGCAACAACAGGACTAGACAAATGCATGTAATTATTGAGCAATCTGAATAGCAAACTTTAAGGCTGCTGAGGAGAGAAAGCAAGCATGGCTGCTGCTTCAGATTCTTGGATCTGCAGGCCAAACTCTCTGGCAAGTCTGTAATTGTGGAAATGAAGAAAGATGGAGCCATTCAATGAAAGGCCACTGCTTTGGATTAAAATGCATGAACAGCAATTGCTATTATACATGGTTCTTTAGGTTTGCTGGTGCAAGGCTCTTCTTCAGCAAAGCCTACAGCCTTGTACAATACCTTAATATTTAATATTTGGAGCATGTCAAAACCACAAAGAGCTATGGAAATTAAAGGTCATCATAGTTTTGTATTACTTGATCATTAACCTTATCTTACCTGTGAAAACAGGCTGTGGATGTTTGAATACCTATTTAAGTGCAGACCTCTAAAGGACTATGACCATGTGATAGGCTACAGGACTGGGAACATCATGGTTTATATCAAAAACTAGGATTCAACATATTGTATAGTATACAATAGTATATTTTGATTCTGTTAAAACAGGAGCTAGAAACATTTGGGCAACAGTAAAACAAACAGCATTTTTTAATAACAATGCTATCTGCTATTGACTTGTTGGCACTGAAACTAAGGAGAGTAGCCTGCAGCATTAATATCAGAGCTTACAGTTACTCTCCTCACTGCTGTCTACCAACAACTTGCGCCCTTATCATAAATGTGTGTATAAAATACAATGTCTAGCAAACTGTATGTAAATATTGTCAAAGCAGTGGTGAGTTTTTCTTTGATGTATCCTATTACTTCTTGTTGCTGCTTCAGTCCAATTTTCCAAAAATGTACTTCTATTGCGCTTCTGGACAATAGGTCAGTTGGCTCTCTTTAATGAATTCATAGATTGATGAGATACCTGCAGCTCAGGAGTTTATTGTAACAAGACACAGCAAAGTCAGGCCGATATACCGGTCTGTGATAAAAGCTAATGCCAAAGCTATCTTAACTGGAGAGGTGTGCAATTTGGTATCCTGTTTCAGCAAAGTTAAATAACTCGGCAATATCAATGTTAAACATTTTTAAGATTTAAGACACATACACCCACTTTGATACGATACATTGAAAGAAAAAGAAAAATAAGTGTTTTCAGTCCCTTTGTGTAGCAGACAATACATCATTTTATGTACTTACGGCCATGCTACAAAATGTACTAAATAAGTAATGTAGATGTAAATAATGTAGTGTGTTCATCAATGGCAATTTAACATTAGAATATGCAAGATACAGTTCAAGGTGTGGAGTAGTGTGTTCTCTACATTCCTTTTCATATTTATTTAGCTATTGCAAGTAGCTCTAGCCTTAAATATATTTTATCTGCATAGCCAGTGAGAAAAGAATCTGGATTTGAAGACGCACTGAAGTTATCTTTCATTATAAACATCACTGCGATGTCTGACTGAAAAAGAAAGAAGCCTGAAAGAATTAAGGTTAAGCCTCAAAATCAATACAATCATAGGTAAGTGTTTTTCTTTTCTTTCAAAAGAGATTACCAGCGAGTTGTCTAGATAATTATCAATTTATAAACAATATGTTTGAAAAGGAGTGAGAATTGAATAAAATCAGTGAAAGCTGCTGGTGGGTACAAAATTATTATTTGTATTTTATGATACTCAGGTAAAGGTATTTTAGGGGTGACTGTATTAAACTTTAA
Organism: Sander vitreus; assembly: GCF_031162955.1. Classification (NCBI taxonomy): domain Eukaryota; kingdom Metazoa; phylum Chordata; class Actinopteri; order Perciformes; family Percidae; genus Sander; species Sander vitreus. The sequence continues at coordinate 11,836,939 of NC_135871.1, read as the reverse complement.
ATTTAAAAAACTGTTACTCATTATACAGATTGCTTTTGTATCCAAACAAATCCATAATTATAAAGATGCCCTTAAACTGTAACCTATAATTCAGGGTAATCAAAACACTTGTCAAAAAAGCCCCAGTGTAACCGTGCTGTTAGAAAATCATTCCCCTTCGGTAACTCAAAGTAAGCAAACAAAAGAGGAACAGGCCACTGGGGCCAAAGCTTGCAATAGCCAGTGTGGAATCTTCTCCAGTGATTTATCTGACGGGGCCCCGACAACTTTTCTTGCAGAATCCCAAAGTGTGCTATCAACTAATTGAGCCTGTGTCAGCGCTGGGGAGATTAAGCGTCCGCAGCTGCCCACTGAAACCTCTTCCCCAGGCCCAGCTGTGTAACACAAATCAAAGGCCCTGGCACTGAGACGAACCAGCACAAGACAGAGCCCACCTCCATTCAAACACAAAACCCAGCACTAATGTCCTGCTATGATTCATTGTTTGGCAAATGTCTCCAGTATAATGTCTGACTGTTAACCAAATCTGATACATCTTGACACTTAACTGGTGATTCACATAAATTCTAATGAGCTAGGTGATTTAAGAGAATATTTGCTTAGATCCTAAGATCTAAAACAACCTTGACTTCAGTACTATACAGCTCGGTTACCCTCTGGGTCAAAAAATGCATCAACGCTTGGCACACTATTCATTGACTTGACTTATAAACATGCCCATCACTTGCCTCTTGACTCACTGTCCTTCATAAATGATCTTGCTGTGCTTTTCTCCCCAAGCTCTGTTGCCGTAAAAAGCTTCTAGTAGACCTCTGGGCTCACTCTCAGCTCCCCACGTCCTCAGTTAAAGGCCCGTCATCCTCCCACTGCCTTTACTTGTAAAAGCCCTGTGTGGTCTCAGTGCTTAACTAGTGGCCATGGACAGGCTCCACCATGTGAGGCTCCTTGCTGCAGAGCCAAGGATTAACAGAAATGGGTCTTTTATAATTATACCGTCATGATTCCAGGCCTTTCCTGCTGGTCCTTTTAATTAAGTAGATAAGGTTTCTCTGGGGAAGACCAGCTTTAACATACTTACCGGCGATTTCAAAAGCGGACTTTTCTCAGAACTGTCGCAACAATGTTTTTAAAATAAACTATTAGTTTGTTATGAATTAATACACAAAAGCACATTTGTGGGCATGCCAGCACTGCATGTGACAGGAACAAACATGCATTGGTAGGGATATGTCAATGTGGTGACTTTAAAAGCTGCCCCATCTCTAAAAGGATGGAGGTGAGTCTTGGAGGGTAATAGGCTCTTCTGTCACTCACACCTTTTGTGAGTGACAGTGACAAGTCTAATAACGAGAGAGATGCCTGCCCACCCCCCCATTCAACCATTTCACTGAAGGGACCGATCTCTGCTATCCGGTGGGCAGTCACGCACCCATGCAGCACCCACCTTGCTCTGGGGAGGTCTTATAATTCAAATGGAACGCTATAATGGCCTCCACAGTGACAGCATTCAGATAGGTGCTTGTTCACAGCTTGGCTTACTGCCCATTCATTTTAAACCCCCCAAAAATGATACCCCAAACGTTTTTTTTTATGACGAGCACCAGGAAGAACAGCAGTGGATATGGTCATTTGGAGACAAAAGATATCCTCCTCTTCTATATTTTGCAAAAGAAAAATGGTATGATGAGTTGACATATTTTCTGAGTTTCCAATTGAGTACAAATACTAATTTACTATCAATCTAGAGAAAAGCTAAAATAATAAAATATACTTGTCAAAACTTTATGGTTTTGGGATTACAGATGAGTCATTGCTGTGTTTAAACATCACACCCTTTACTGAAAAAGTTCCGTCATACACCACTTTGTGTATCACAAACCGGCAGAGCTAGATATCCGTTATTGAGGCTATGATGGAAGCCATTGACCTTCCAGAGATGATATGTGGACTTACAATACAGTGCACTGTCACCTCTGAGGATATTAGTTATCAATTCTGACTGTAAATCTCTCAGGTCAGCATATATGTCATCTAAGCGATGGAGCAGCTGTGATGGATGTTAAAAGAATAGCGGGCTACATTCTATGTTTTGGAGCTAATCTGATTATTTCCTTATAGCCTCTTAACCAGGTTATGATCCATTTTTCATGTCTTATGCTAAGACAGGAAATATTAAATCCATTTATGGCATAATTGCTGATGCTATTAAAGAAGAGATTAAGATATTATTAAAATCTGATTATTTTGCATATCAAGGCTGCCTAATCTTCAAAAATAAGACGCACACAAGAGATGGGAAAAAAGGAAACTCAAAACGTACCTCTTTTCTTTTGCAGTAAACTATATAACTATATAGGCCATATGTTAGGTTGGAAAGTCAAAAGGGGTTTTTGGTCAGTGTCAGAAGCCAGAATTTTGCCCAAAATAAGGACTGCCAATGTATTTTCTTAATATATGTCTGATGGGTTTGGTACTATCTAGATTTGGCATTGAAATAAAATTTGTATCCAAATGTATGGTTTGGCCAATTGTCAACTCATGATCATTGCTGTGTATTACTATCTGATATTTTGCATTTGCTGCAAATGTGATCTGATGCCCAATTGGGCTTGGTCATGCTTAACTAAAACCCAGGCAAGTAGGTGGTGAGAAGGAATTTACTTTATAAAACAAGAGGAAAAAACATTTCCATTTTCCGTTGTAGGAAATACACTCAATAACAAGAGCTCATAGGAGAGAAAAGTGTAAGATTTGATTGGATCTGTATACAGTAGCTGAGTGGATGGCCAACTGTTTCTGCACAAAGACAAACACACTGCAAAGGACTGAATTTAAACCTGGCAGGGATCCTAGTGCAATGTAAACCAGACAACCTCTGGAAGCAATCCAGCAGACTGAATAATATTTAGATCGCACAGACTTTACACCTTGCATTAAAACTACCTTTCCTTTCGCAGAAGCATCAAATTTGACAATGGTCACGTGTTGTGCTGTATTATGTAAACTCTTGGATTCTTAACACAGTTTCATTGCAGTGAAATCCACTCATCTGCTTCTTAATACGTTAGGCCGGCAATACGTCATCTGGAAAATATTCTCATCATTTGTTTAACAGGAAAATAATCCATAGTACCCGTATGTGGCGGTCTGATGTATGAGCCGGTCTGATGTATGCAAAGGCAACGAGCCTTTCCAGTGTATGGTCTTGGCATTTAACATTTAAACTGGTGATTTGGTCAATAGAGAAAGGGGCAAACACAGAGCTGGCAGGCAGAGAGACCTGGCACAGCCTTGGTAAACTCCAATCAGACTGGAAGTGCCAGTGCAGCTCACAGACAGAGACCAGAGGTTTGGCTTTTTTCTCTCTCTCTGGGGTAGCTATTTGAGTACGAGTTCTCTCATAAAATGGTGTAGTATTCAAGGAAACTGTTGTTCAGACATAATAAAGGCTGAAAGGTCATTTACTATCAACATTATGGGTCCTATTCTTACAATGGCCCAGATTTTTTCTCATCTATATCCATGTATTGCTCACTACGAATGAAAATAGGTGGCGAGTGTGGCTGAGGGGAGTGTTACTACAAATCAGGCAGCATGGAGGAGAGTTCCCTGCTTTCAGAAGGGAATGGCAGGATGTAATTTGATTGGTCATAATTGATGCCAGGCACTACGACATCAGCTGATTTTGTATTCCTACTTATCCAACCTCTCCTTCAACAGTACTGCAGGTGCACCTGGGCTACACAAAACCTCTGATCACAAAATCATCAACATCTGTTGGTCACACCCAAATAAACTTGCACTATGAGATCATGCCATCACCTGCATTTGGACGCACTAAAATGGGCTTTGCGAGTTAAACACAATGAGGTGTTGGCCAATTTTACACTAACGCTACTCATCATATGGCAATGCATCTTCGAGATATCTCACAATAAGCCGTAGGAAGTACAACATGAACAAATCCCTATGCAGATATTTGTTCCTTAAGAAATAATTCCTGGATGGGCACCAATTTAGATAAACTTTGATCCCCTGCAAGGACATTAAAAGGTGGAACTGCTTGCTCTTTTCCACACAGCATGGGCTGTCTCTGTCTTACTCAATTCAGAATGCCTCTGACTCCAGAGATATCAGCTGTAAAGTTAATTAGTCAGTGAGAACGAGAGCCCAACAATAGCACTTTGCAGGAGCACCAGAATGCTGATATTAAGCTTCTCTTCTGTTATGTTAGGACTTGCCTTCTGGTAATCACAACCCATTCAAGCCAACATGCATACCAAAGCAAGACACTTTGCCCGGTTTTAGGCCGTGAAATTAAACAGAAAATAAACCTCAATTCAACACAGTTATGGCTCAAAATTGGTGCCGTTTCCATTACCAGAAGCAATTTCCCATATTTATACAGAGACATTTTAAAATATTTACTCTGTAAAAAAAGGGAGTAGAATTTTTTTTAAATGTTTAAAGCCCTTAACATAAAAAGCAAGATAAACTACTGTGATCACTAAGCAGTAAAACAGTAAGGGAACTCAGGAAGCAAAAACTGGCCTTTAAGCTGGAAGTGCTATGTTGAAAATCTTGTTAAAAAGTAAATATGCACAAACAGACCTCAGAGCTTCAGCATCTCTGAAGCAAACCTTTGCTGCGGTTAGGATTTATCAATCCATGTGTTATGTTGTTTTCTAACTTATCCAATCTGTACAGACATCTATGCATTAGGTAACTTATCACTGCCTGATGTATGGGCACATTTATGCTGCTGAAAATACGACTGGCACAATTAAATCTTGACTTACAAAATGACACCCAATCAGGGTCATTACCAGTGACTGACTGTCTATACTGCTGTTATTATGAGCACTTACCCCAGGTAAACAGTGTACCGGGTCATTCAGTAAGATCAGCCAGACATGCACATGTGAAGTGAGTGGGTTGTATTTTTGGCATTAAATTGGATGTCAAAGTCAGCACCATATAGGAAGTATACATACTCATACACATTGCTCACCATATGTATAGGATATATTATGTATACTACAGTATACTGTATGCTAAATACTGCCACATTTGCATACGTATATGAATTTATGCATATAAATACATATGTATATATGAAAAACAAGCATTAACCCCTCACCCCCAGACAACCTCACCTAGACTCTGTGCCCAATTACTGACATCAAAAGAGTATATGAAAAGGTTTTTAACTGGAGGATCTCCACTCATTAGGCTTTTTCTTTTAGAGCTGTGTCCATCTGATATGTCTGATGTTTTGCCATCCTTGTTTGCAATCTGCTTTATTTTTTCCTTCAAAGAAAAGGATAAAGAAAATGCTCAAAAACAACATGTAGAAATAACCCTGTCAACTTTGCTACTCAAAGATGATATGCTTTACTAAAGTGCTCAAAAATATAACATTTAAAGTGTCACCCTCTTTTATTTGTCTAACATTTCTTTTGTATTTTGAACCTTTTCTTTACTCACAAAACACACTGAGGCCCCAGAAGTACTTATTATACATACTAATAACATGTCTACTGGTGCTGCACAAAAAATCGAAACCAATACATCCAAACTTTCTCAGTTCATTATTGTTTAATTTAATAATCCTCATAGCGATATTTGTGGCTAGATGTATTTTACTGTTGTAAAACTAGGGCAGATGATGTTGCTCCCTTTTATCAAGAATTTACCTCCTGTAGAGAACAAAACTGAGCAGTATTTTTAAAGTGTGTTTGCATTCCTTTGAATTAAGTGTAGTGGGAAACAGTAACACAAGAATGCCCATTAGTCCAATGCAGTTCCATATCAGAAGACCGATGATACAATGTGAAGTTTGAAACTGCTCTGTTAATAAATGTATAATGTGTTTATACACAGGAGAATGTATGACCACCCCTCTCCTGTTCTTATTCTTTTACTGTTCACTGACTTTACTGTGGATCCAGACATGCATTCTCTAGAGATATAACCCTACCTGGCCTCTACACTCCTCCTCAGCTGGCCTCTTCCAGCCCTATGACCCATCTCAGTGCAATAAGTGCATCAACAGCTCTGTAACCCCCAGCCACTTCACACAAAACAAAACCTTAGTCAAAGTCTGCCTAAAATTCATCTATTCAATACAACCAATCAAAAATCGTTTTGTTTTTCTACAACTCTGTAAGACTACCTTGTGGATTCAGAGAGACTAATCAAATTGAGTGAAGTTATTTTTAAATTTTTATGAATGTTACTTTTACAAATAGTAGTAGTAATAACAGAAGTAGTGGTAGCAGTAATGTGTCAAAAACAGGCCAGAGCCAATAATAATGCCATCCTTCATATGACTTTGTATTTGCAAGGAAATCTCGAGGCAAGTACAGCAAAATGGTGACTGTGGAGACAAAAAGCCACTTAAACAAATGTCAATGGCTAGTCAGCAGTCCATTTACCACTGAGATGCCATGAATGATGTGCTTCATTTGAGGCTGCCTCAAATGTTTGTCTGCTAGTCAGGTGTACTGGCACTCCCATATTAATGAAAGGGTGAGCAACATACTGGGCCTCTTGCCAGGGATTATGCTGGGTTTAAAACAGCGACAGCCCTGAAAGCTAGCCAGGTCCTCTCCAAGTCCACGCAATCTGCAATGCAAATAAATCAACGGTGTGTGGCCAGTGCAGCAGGAGTACTGCAGAACAGCCTGACTGAGAGCAGTGAGTGTTCAATTTATCTCTCTTTTTTTCTGAGTAGCAATCCCTCTCTGTCAGGCGCCATGGCCATCTCATCGCCATCGCTCTAATTAGACGGGGATCCCCAGAGCAAGCAGTTGGATGGAAGACAGGAACACCAATACATACCAGTTCATCTCAATCAGAAAAATTAGAAAGTTGTAAGCCATTACTTCTTTGTAGTAAGTTTTTAGCTTAAATAGCTGGCATAATCAGTGCTGAATATGGTATAGACTGCACAGCCAATTTCACAGAAGGTAGTGCTTTAACCATACATTTAATCATAAACTACTTTCCTATAAACAGGTGCAAACATTTACAAGTCTATTACATTCAGGTATGTCTGTAATGGAGCGAGATGACAATTTGGCAACAAACATAAGCACTGTTTTTTTTGTGAATATATAGGTGCAAATTATGGACAGACCCACACTTTTTGCAAAGCCATAATAATCCAGTTAATGTGCACTCTATGTGAAGCTGATGCCAGCTCCATAACTGATAAGTTGTTTTGCTATTGTCAATATGCAGTACTTGCATTAGGCTATTCTGCCTTTTTGGTGAAGTTAGTAACTAACTATTTTCCATACACCTTAAGGACCATTGCTGAAAACTGATTATATATAAAATGACAATATTTAGCCTGACTACCAAACATTCCTGTACTGCTGCAGTCAATGCAAAACAAGTATTCTCCCAATGTGTGACATAACTGATGAAGACATTAGTATTTATAATGTGTGTCATTATGATACATTTACATGTATACTTGAATTAACTGAACACTGCTCCATACAGAGCTTTTTTACCAGAGCCGGTTTTATAGAAACTGACTGTTACCACACTGTGGTGCAGCGGAGGAGTGGGGAGTCTGATCAACTGATCAACAAATGCTTGAATCTGGCTTTTGGTTCTTCTAGACTAAACAATGTTGATAATAAATAAATAACTATATATGCTCATATAATGTCAAGCTTTATGTTCTTCTGGAAAATCTCGCATTTAGGTTATGTGTGCCTGCCATTCAAGTAATATGCATAGCATCACAACAAAGTTCCAACACCTGCCACTGAACCCCACTGTAGTATTTGTATCCTGTGAAATGATGTGCATATCCTTCCTCCTGCCTTCCTCCATCTCAGCAGGTAATCATTCCTATTTCCATTCACATTCCATTTACTAAAACCAGCTATGAGGCAAGTGATTCATTTCTCCTTTTCTCCTATCTGTCTCTAAGATCATTTCTGCTAAGGCTTGGCAGAGGGAAAATGGAGGAATGGAGCAAAGCAGATGATCAAATCGGAGGATGATTCTTGTGTCGTTTCACTAAATAGTAGATTTATCCTGGCCCTGTTGCTATGGTTGCAGTGCAGTTGGGGGGGGGGGGGGGGGTAAATCCCTTCATTGATCACTTGGTTATACTTTCATCATATCTGATGGTTAAGGTGAAATGTGTTATTGGATTGGTGGCCTCATAACAAGCTAGATTAAAAGCTTCAATGAAAATGGTGAAATAAACAGTGAGAGTCTCCACTTCCCATGTGCTAATAAGGGCTGAAATGTTATTCAGTGCAATAAAGCATACATAAGAGATGACAACAAAAAAGGAAAAAAAGGAAAAGAAAAAAACATTTAGTAACCTATTTATTAAATAAATGTAATACTGGAGTATATTTGTGACAGGACTGGAGGGCAGGCGTAATGAATGGGTTCTCTGAAGTCATTTAGAACAGATAAAAACTAGTTTAGTTTAATTAGATTTTCAAACGGGTGGGGGTGTTGTCCCAGTTCTGAAACAGAACAGTCTTTGTGAAGTTGCATTTAAAATCTTGGGTGCATAGGCTACTCTAAAATACATGATAATTGTGCATTTTAATAAGCTTGAAAAGTGTGAAGCAAGACAAGCTGAATCCCATCTGCATGAACAAAGAGATACACCAGTCACATCTTATGTAATGCCATGCTGTATCCACTAAGGCTTGCACATTATAGTACAGCGAAAATCAAGGTTATTTAATCAAATTGTTTTATAGTTAGGCATTGAAAAATTAAATGTGGGGGGGTTATAATTCATAGAAATCCATAAATCAGTCAGTATTTTTTGCATTGTTTTAAGCTAAATGCTAGCAAAAAATATAGACTATGCTTCCTTCCCTTTTTGGCAATATGTGCTCTGGTGAAGGGTAAGAATAACAGGTTGTGCCTCCCCCATGGCCTGTAAATCGAGTGGATGATTGGAAATCACTCCAAGCGAAGCCAGCCAACCCCTTACCTGCACAGAAGAAAGCATCACAGCCAGGATATGGGATCTAATAGTAGGCTAAAGGCACGCAGGAAAGCTGAGTGTGTCCTCATATTTTGCAGTCAGAGACGCCCACCTGATTTAGAGCGCACTTTTTTTCAAGCACCCATGTTACAAGCCTTTGCATCGAAGCTGACAACAGAATATGTGATCAGAAAACAACCCTGTCATTGTGTGGCACGTAGTTGATCTACATGCCAATCAATGAGCACAATTAATGTTCCGATGAACACCAGGCACTGATTCAGCAGCTGATGCTTTAATTGGATAGAACTAAAGAGGGAGAGAGGATGACCCTTTCATTGACCCTTATCAATGGAGCTGTGCCTGGAGCACAACCCTATGAATGACCCTGGTGTCAGAGGTTGAGCAGGACAACCCTGCTTAACCCCTGGACACATCAGCCCATGAGGTAATTTAGCATCATTTGAAATCATGTGTCAAAAGACTGTTAGCATCTGGTAAGCATTTTTTTCCAATCAGATTAAAATGAGAGAAACATTAGCCACGACAAGGAGATTGGTGGTTCCCCCACACACAAGGGTTTTCTGTAAAACCCAAAGCATGGTAGCCTAAGACAATCAGGAGAGGTAGAGTGACAACTAAAACGTTCTGGTGCATGCAAACAGGAATCTTCAGTCACATAAACTGAGCAGTCTAACTGCTTAATGAAGGTAATGCATGTAAAAATGTTCAAATGTAGTAACACAGTGGCCACACTAGTTCATGAAATCATCCAAAAAACATTTTAATCCAATTCTGAATTTCAACTACATGTCTATTATTATTTATTTAATGCAGGCAGGCAGGCAGGCAGGCAAATGGGGTTTTCATCAAATACTAAGCTATCATTTCATGAGCTCAATAGCTAAAGCATGACAAGAAAACACAAAACCTTACAACTTCAGATCCTGCATATCCGATGCAATTTAAATGTCTACTATCACAGCAATGCGAGGTGCCAAAAAGGCATATTTTATCACCTTTCAATTGATGGAGAGGCTGATTTGAGAGGTGCAAATCCCAAAGGGCTGCAGAGAGGAAGATGTTGCACTAGATTATTGTAAAGGAGCCATGTAACTAAAAGATAACAGTCAACAAGTCTACACAAAGTCTTAGGCATCTTGTTGAATCCCTCACAGTGTTCATATTCTAACAGATACACACTGTAAAAGCAGTAGATACCCTACCATAGAGAATGTTAGAATAAATCAAACACTGAATTTTTTATATATGGAGTGACCAGGAAAACAAAATCGGTAATAGTGTCGGCCTTAAGTCTTTTAGGCATCGTTTCATTTGAATGACTTTGCTAATGAGTGAAAAAAAAAACGTTAAGTCAGTAATCTTCTATGACCTAGCCAATTGCCTTTACAGGGAATAAGAGGTATTTGAGTTTAAACAGCAAGAGAGAGAATAATTACATGCACAAAGTCAGACTGGCCTCAAAAAGTTTCTGGTTGACTTAGCAGGTGCTAATGGGATGTTTGAGAGCTTAGGCTTTGTAGAGTGGAAGCAACCATCTCAGGCAGTGAGCTGACTGGAGCACGAAAACACACCCTGCTACTCACTGATGCTGCAACTGACACAAGCTGACAGTCAGCTGCAGACTGGTCACTCACCCTGCAGAACACTTCTCTAAGAAGTAAAATGAAAAGCACATGCGACTGACCAGAAAGACAAACTATTTTAAATGACAGGGAGACAAGGGTTGTCTAGCATGTGTCATCCACCTCTGGCAGAGACAGAAGAAAGCTGCGGTTCTTTTGTGCTACAGTTGTAATTTCAGAGTTGTTAATTACTATCCAGAGAACTGAGATCGATGCCAGCATGCTGGCACTATCTGATAATTTCTTTCACTTACAGGATATGCTGATGGCACAAGTAATTATCAGAGTGCCATTGTCAGATTTTGACAGGATAAGATGAAGAAGAAAAAAGTGCTCTAGATTACACTGTGCACATTCCTATGAAAGGAAATGAATCATTTCTGATGTCCAGGACCTCCACCTAGTTTCTGATGTGACTGTGTTAGCATGTCCAGATATGGCATTCTTTGTAGTGTTTTGATTATTCAACCAGCAATGACTCATGATGTCCCTCTGCGTACTTAAAAACACATTTCTTAGTCATCCTGTGTTCAATCCACATCAATACTGTTAGTACAAAGCCAGTCTGGATGCAGTGGGAAAAAAAGAATTCTAGACTGTAGAGAGATGATGGCTGCAATATTTGCTTGTCACAGACCGTTTGCAAAAGTGTCTTATAAGAAAACGAGGGGGGAAAAGGAATTATGTAGCTTCTCTAACAAGCTGTTGCTGTGGCCATTACGCATTGAGTATGTCATGTGTTCCTCGAACAGAAGAAACCTGAGTGCTTAGATGAGGGAACAAATTGCCTGTATCAATATGCATCAAGCACAGCGAAAGGGAGAATGGCGATGTTAATTATTTACTGAGGAAAATTATGGCCTGTTGCTTTCACTGACAGGTCAGACTTCAAATGCTGAGACACTTAACGTATGCTGCTGAAAAAACCATTAGCACCTCATCCCTGCTGCTCAATTAAAAACTCGAAAAAAGAAGACACCTTACTTTGGGCCGTTTAAGTTTTTGTAACACACATCATCACTTAGGTTGAACAGCTTAAGCCACATAATGCTAAATTTCAGTAAAACATGTACTCATGCTAGTGAGCTCATGAAAGCTATTGCTCACTGGACTGGAAACCAGTCTCTAACATTCTCTAGCAGCAGTCTCAAGGTCAGAGAAGCAGCATTGTGTCTAGGAGGTCACCAATTCACATCCCCCGACTGGCTGGGAAAATACAGCGACATAAATGAGTAATGGTCAGCCCTCTGTCAACAATTACCATCAAGATACCTTTGAGTAGGGCATTTACCCCAAATGGATTTTTTAGGGCTGTTCAGAGTCAAGTGGAAGCGGGTGGATGGATGAATTTCTGTGTTATAATTTGATATTAAAAAAAATGTGTTGCTAAATGTTATTTACGCATCCAGCAGTTACAGAGCAACATTATCATTTGGCGTTGTGTTTCTGGCTACCTAAAGGCCTTTTTATGGTTGTGCGTCGAATCGACGGCGTACCCCCGCAGACCACTCTGCGTCTATGCCGATAACTACACGTTGTGGAGACGCATGTCGCTCGGCCGTGGCTTGGTAGCGTTGCATTTCCCCTGACTCATTTCCTGGTTCTTCTTCTCCATTAGCAACATGAAATCAAGGAGAGGGATAACTTTTCCTGCTTCAGATTTCCCACCGTGGTCAGAAAGAACAGGGGAGACACTTTGTTTCTCTCACTATGACTCTAGAGTCAGTACTCGCTCCGGAGCTAATCGTCGTCACTCTCTCACTTCTCCCTCGCTCTATCACCCACTCCCCACACACACACACCAGCGCACAAGTATAAACATCAGGCCACTTACGTAGGATACGGCAGAGAGTAAATCCAATACTCACTTTCCTTTAACTCTGTTTTTGGTCTCTACTAACTCCTGAGGGAAATATATGTCTCTTAAGGGTGCTAAATGTTCCACTATGTTCACCAGCTAGTCGCTAACTGTGTCCGCCCTTTGGTGCTGGACAGGGTACAGTCGGATTTTGGAACCTTTTCTCTGAAAACAGCCGCCTGCTGTGGCTGGAAATGACGCTATGACAGTGGTGAGAGTGAACCAAAACAGTAAAGTTGCAGGGCTAAGAGCTAAACACTGAGCTGAAACTGGTTATCCAGCTCCGTAAAGCCGAGGGGAGCTGCAGATCCGAGTGACAATTCTCTGTAGGTTCACTACTACGAGTAACCTTTTTCCACATCGGCACATTGTTTTTACATCGTCTTCTGATACATCGTTATTGTTGAAACTCTTGTGAAGGGTTTAACAATACATGGTGTAATGGATTTTGTACTGCTTCCTGCAAATTGCCATGTGTTCAGGTTGAATTGCATAGCTTTTCTCTATTCCTTTTTTAAACTTTGCTGTAACCCACTGTGTGGCTGAAACTTGTTCCAATAAATAGCTTCCTCCACCCTGCAGGACTGGGGAAATCATTTATTTTATAGATTTTCTGCTTTACCATCAAGGATTACCCTCTTCACCTTAGCCTCTTGCTTCCTTATTGGCTTAGCTATTGATTGCCCTCCATCTACTCTTCTGCCTTCAAGGTGACCCATAACTAATAAACACTCCTCGAAAAGTGTGCCATGCAGCAACCTAAAAAATACGCCTCTGTTTGCTTCTGTCCAGGTCTATTGCCGTTTATGTTTAAGTTCTTAAATATTCATTGAGCTGTAGGGATACCTTTCATTTACTGCACCAAACAACAGTTGATTGATATATGCAAATGATTGCGGTCGACATGAGCAACAGGCAGTGCTATACCATTTTTAAGGTCCTCTGGTCCTTCAGAAAATGTAAACAAATATGTTTAAATTAAAGTTTCCCCATGTAAACAGCTCATTTTAGTGCAAAAGGATTGAGGACACAGCCTAGCTGGTTAAAGTGATCTTGTGCTCCGTTCCCCTCTCTTTGCTTCCTAAGAGGGTCACACTGAGCAGTGTGATGAAGAGGAAGCATCTGTCTCTAAAGTGTTCCACCATTATCCACCCATTGTGAAGGACCGGCACCTGAGCAAACAAAGGCCTTTCATTATGCCATATTCACCAAAATCTCGACAGCACCTTTACACGCTGAGTGTGTGAGGCTGAGAGTAGGGAGAAGAGAGTAAAAGGAGAAAAAAAAATATTGTATGGGAGCTCTAGATGTTCCAGTCTAGTGTGCTTCTTAAACAAAACTAACAATGACCATTAGTTACCAGAAACCTTTGCTCACCATCATTCCAGCTGAAACGTCTCCCTCCTAAATGGCTCTTACAGCCGAGTCCCCGATTAAACAGAGCATGTTCTAGCAGCCTGGGGCGGCTTTTTGTAATTGTTTTCAATGAGAGGGAAGCGTTTTGCTCGCTGCTTTTGCGTTGCTAAACGCCTCCTGTTTTTTTGATAGTTGAAAAAAACTTCAAGTCAGAGCGGAAAAAACCCTAACATCATTTAACTTCACAGTAAAATAACAGTTGGCTGAGGACGGGTGGTTCAATGGTTGCCTAGCAAGGATAACAAAAAGATGCAACTTGTCTGATTGAGGCGTCTTCAACAAGAAAGGCAGTGCAGTGCGCCTTGCGTTAAGCTGATCGGGTCCTAAGGAAGACATGGCTGTTTGTGTTATTTTTTTACAACTCCACATATTCACTCTTTTAAAATGGGCACTTGACCTGCTTCCACACATTGGAGTGTCCTTTCCAGGCTAATGGTATTTTGCATAATGCCATTACTAAGCTGAAAGCATGAAATCGCTCTGCTTCAGCCCAGTTTTGTAAAGGCAGAAAAACTGTGCGTGTGTGTGTGTGTGTGTGTGTGTGTGTGTGTGTGTGTAAGAGCAAATGCGGGGGATGGGTGTGAAGTGGCCATTTAAGATGGCCTTGCAAAAACAGATTCTCCAATTTCATCTCCTCTGACAAAGATTAGTTAATGAGAAAGGGAGGGCACTGTCACAATGTTTGGGAATTACTCAGCCTAAGCACAGTAAAAACAATCTTTATATTAACTTGTCTCTTTGCAAGACAGTTTGTCAAATATGTCATCTGAGCTGTTCATGAGCCAACGTATATAACTGTTAATAGCGAAGGATCTAAAAATATCAACCGGGGATAGTTAGCCTTATCAGGCCCTGGTTAAAGACTAAACCCTGGCTGGCTGTCAGTGAAAAGAGTGATTCCAGAGTGTCCTATCTTTCCCTAAACACACCACAGGGAGCCTGGGAGAAGACCCTGACCTCACCCCCTTCTGGCCCTCTGTGCCCTGAAGTGGGATCTTTCAGGCCAGCTGCAACATTGATCTTCTAGGCTAAAATTTCAAGCGATGAAAAACAATCTCCCTGTTGGCAAATGGATGGCAGAGCACACCCGAGCTCTGGGGTCGTCAGTTCAGTGGGAGCCTGCAGGATGTGTGGACGTGTGGTAAAGGGCAGGAATGCTGGACAGGCAGAGGAGATAGAGACGTGTCAGCAGGCCTTCCCTGGAGAGATCTGATGGCTCTGTCTCCGTCCAGGTGAAGAGGTCATCGTCACTCTCAGGACCTCTAACACTCCCTCACTTTGTACACTCCGTATGCAGTAACATAGGACAAGTGGGATTGTTACATGTCAGTATGCTATGCTAATACCCAGCATAGCATACTGACATGTTCAGACAAATATATTAGACTAAGGGCCCTAAACTTTTTTGTCTCTAGAGATTTACAACCGTGTCCATAACACTCTGCTGAACAGAAGGTGATAAAGGGGGAAGAGGACTACACATAAAGCATGAAACATCACAACTTAGAGCAAGCCACATCAGTGACTGCACTGAAAATACAATTTAAGCTTAAGGTTCGCTTTTCAAAACTGAGCTTAAAATAATTCCTTTTAAATGCATTCTTAATCTAGAAAAATTAAAAAAGAGAAATTAAAATGGTGGCTTTGTAAAGCTAATTTCTTCCATTTTGCTGATCATCTCTTACAACTTTATACCTCTCTCCGCTCTGTCTGAAAGTCCTGTCAAAAACTGACTCATTAACTGAGTAGTCTAAAATGCTCTCTGCAGACCAGTATCCAGCTTTTCACCAACCAGTACAAAGTTTAGATTTTGAAAATCATTAACCTTGACCATTCTTCTTTTTTTTTTTTTATTCTTTTTTTTTTACCCGGTTTCATGTTATATACTGTAAGTGCTTTGTAGCATTTAAATAGCCGTGTAGTATAAATAGTCCTACTATAATATTCATAGGTTAGATTCAAAACTTCGGAAACCTCGGTAAGAAATGCACTTATTGAATGGAAGTTTGTCTGATAGTGGCTACTCCCGAGCTTTTCATGTGCCTCTGTACATATTGCTGTTGTAACATAATAAAGAGGATGTTACAAAATAGGGAGATGCAGGTTTACTGTATATTGTGTTATTTGTAGTCTTGTATACTCCAGGCACATTCAGAATAATGTAACTTTGATTGTAACTCCTTGTTACAATCAAATTCTGCAGGGCAATTTGTCAGTAATTTACTCCACCAATACAGTACATGAAAATGTGTTCTGTTTGTTGTGATTGGGGATACCATGGTGATGCTTACTGAGAAGCTGCACATAAATATTAAAAAGCAGCCTATGCATCTTTGAACTACGACGGCGTATTAGGGCCATTATAGACATGGGAAGTGGCAGTGTGTGATGAGGTTGATCCCACCTTGCAAAGTGAAGCAACGTGGTTCTTTGAAAAAAGCAAAAACAATTCTTCCGAGTTTTTTTTCTCGTGAATTTGTGACTTTATAATCTCAGAAAATATCGGAGTTTTTTTCTCGGAAATTTGTGAGGTTTTTTTTCCTCTGAATATTACCCCCCTCCCCACGGCTCCGTATTATTATTTTTTTCTTACCTACAATGGCCCTAATACGCTGTTGTATCAAACCATCTTCAGTAAGATGATTTTATACAACTGGTTAAAAAGGATAGTTCAACGTTCAGATTGTTTGACCACAAGGAGGTAGTGGTTACTGAACATTAATCATTTACATTTATTGATAGAACACGGACGGCAGTCCAGTGCTAAGTAATCACCAGACGAACAAATCATTAACGGTGCACAAGAACATTTTGCACTACAACATGTTTCTACCATCCACAAGATAATAGAACATCACTGCTGTGTTTCCAATGCTTTATTTTCCTGTCAGGGCTCACTATCAAGCATAACAGGAGGGGCTGCAGTATGTGGTAATAAACTGGTATGCTCAAAAATAAAGTTTCAAGAAATAGAAAGGTTTGAGAGGTGAATCAAAAATCAGGGGTTAAAACTTTTTGTTTTGTTTGTTGCCTCTGGCTTGGCTGGGTGCTCTGTCAAACACAGTTGGCAGTATTTGTAGGTGGAATGCCAGCAAACAATCCTGTCCTTGGCACTGGACTGTGTCTCCCATTGGTTAGTCAGGGCTCCTGTGTAGAGTGCAGTGGGCTCTTGAGGGGATGTCATGAACCTCTGTATGCAATACGCTGTCCTGGTAAAGCTAAAGCATCTCGTGGCTCCACATGTACCAGAGGAAATGTGGTGGTCTACACATACTGCCCAGGTTCAAAAGTGGGAGTTAGTAGCAACAAGAACTGCAGTCCTCCATTTCTAATTTGGAAGATAAAAAACAAAACAAAAAACACCCCTGTGTATATCTCTTTGTTGCAGTTTACATATCTGGATGTTGTTACTTGTACCTGTGTGCTGCTGCACATATCTGTCTGAAAAGATCACCAACTACCTGATTGAGCTTATGTCCATGCACTTATATATCTACCAGTCAGTTACCATCACCTTACATCAAACATCCCAACAATTAACTTAGCCTTAGAAGTATATGCCCTATGCAGGACTAAAGGCTGTAATGGGCTATACCTTAAAGAAAACATCTCCGTTAAAACATCAGGGTGTCTCACAAATAAAAATGCAGCATAGTTTGCAGGGGATGTGAAAAACAGATCTTCCCCATTGTTTGATTCAAATAAGAGTAGGCTAGACTAGTATTTGAGATTGAAGAGCACTCAAATCTCATTTTGTGTCATCACAACTGAAGTGCATAGGACTGCCAGCTGCAGTGGTGCTGAGCTATGGGTAAACCTTGGGTTAACGCATATGTATAGTCGTCTTCGTGTGTGTTGGAAGGATGTACTATGCAAAACAAAAATCCATTATTAGACAATAAAAAAGTGTTTTGTAACTCTCACTTGTCTTACATGTTGCTGTGCTTTTGAAAGCCACTTAGCACAGCCGAGAGCAGAGAGGAAAACAGAGATCACGGGGTCAAAATTCCAATCACAGTGTCAGTGTGGAGAATCAACAACGCAAAAAACCAAAAAAAAAACAAAAAACTGAGAGGATTCATTATTTTGAGCTGCAGAGTGTATTTTAAGTGCTCTTATTTCACATAATTCTTTCACATTTTCCATAGCCAACCTTCTCTGTCTCACTAATTCTTCCTCTCACCGTCTCCTTTCATTCCAATTCTCTTTGCTCTCCCTGAAAGACAGATCTATGGAGCGAGAGAGTTCTTGTCTGAGGCTGTCTTATCGCCTGTCTCAACCCTGCAGAGAGAAATTCCTCGCCATTTGTTGAATACAAGTGTGATGGTGTGCGTTAGTGGCTCATCTGTGGCTGCACTTCCTCACCTGGCACTCGTGTGATTAGATTTCAAATCCCAGCCTGCCGCAGATAAACTCTATCTCCATTGGCCAGGCCCCTCAACATCAATCTGCCTTGCTGATGGCCCTTGTTGTGGCGGCAGTCTCATAAAACATTCCTACCACCCTGCTTATGCATAATAATAAAAACCTTGACGTTCTATGCAGCATGTCATTTTAGATTTTTTTTTAAATATGATGTGTATCTGTTTTACAAGGGAGACAATCAAGTCATCCCAAAGGGTGAGCACCCTGCCGTGTTATCCGAAGGCTAGCACTGAGGCGAGATGCTGGACTCTCTGCATGGAGCACATCCACCATGTGGTTGGACGGAGGTGTGGTGGAGAAGGAAGTGGGAGAAAGGAGTAGAGCAGGACAGAACAGGTCTGTTTATTTATTGTTCTCCTCTGCTTTAACGACTTGTGACCGGCCGGCTTTATTAAACTGGGCTTTGAGCACACACATAGCAGCACTAAAACTTCCTGATGGCTGAGAGGGGATCAATTCAATCTGTTGCCTGCAGGAATTACTGCTAAATAATGGTACTATCACACAGGTAGGCATCGCCTGCGTTTGTGGTTAAACGGACCATTTAAATTCTTTAATCAACTTCAGTATTAGCTGCATGAGGGGAGTGCAACTCCTGACACATATGTGCAGGTGAAGGCATTGCCATGAATATCAAATAAAGAGTTAACACTAATCCCTCAGCAAACTGGTTCGTATGAAAAAGAAGATTCTCTGTTAGCATCACAATTGAAAAACCTGGAACATGATCATTTTTATCTTTATTTAGCGCTTCCTTAAACACACAATAGGTTCCATATGATACATATTTATAAATGGGATATCTATTACTCTAATTAACAGATATATTGAAAAATAGAATAGAACTATGGAGATTCATTACAGAACATCTGGACAGTTTTCAGAAACATTGCTTAATTGTATTTAAAGTGATACTAATTGGTCTCTCTCTTTCTGAATCTATATTCATGTGTTACGTTACTTGACACTGGAAAAACAAATTCCACTCACAATGCACATGGGGATACAATCTTTACAAAAAAAACTTAAACAATAATTAAAACATTTGTAAAACTTAGAATTCAATAGAGCCATACGAAAAAAGGCAAAGTTTTGTCCACCCTCATTTGCATATGCGGAGGCAGAGAATATTAAAAATGTCTTACAAAATAATGTAATGCAATGCAGTATACCAACACAAGCTACAACTTTAATAATTACCATAGGGATTAGCAACATCTTAACGATGGTTTAAAAAAAAAACTGGACAAGCAAAGTTGGATCAGATTTACTAATCATTGCTGGGTTGGACTGCATGAGATTGCACACTTTTCTTTTACTGTCTATCCTCTGTTACAATTGTATTTTAGTCTCCCTATCAGCAACCACTTTTGCAAATTACTGATAATTGCTTATTGCCAAACACAACACTGCATGTGTCAACAAAGTTACTTTCCAACACCACAGCACGTTCCCTATCCAAGATCTTTTACATGAAAATGTAAAAGAGTTTATGGCCAAATAAGCAGGCTGCTCCCACAATAATCTATGATGGTATATCCAAGTTACTCCCTAACACCCTGATCTGAAAACTAGGGGGAGGAGGGTTTTCATCAACATTTTCATCTGAAAACAGGGAATCATCAGATTGCGACTGAGTGTTATGTACATTCTGAAACCCCTCCCCGCCGAATGCCTGATGACATCATGGTCCCCTCGACCCCCTGCCACCTCTGTAAATTGTGTTTCACGCCTAGAAGGTTACAGAGAAAGGTTTGTGTTTGCCAAGGAGACCAGATTAGTGCTCATCAGTCGTGGTGTTTGAGATCCCCGCACTGACCCTAGGGGCAAAAAGCCAAGCCGCTTTCACACTGCAGTACACGGGGACCCGATTGAGCCTACAGCAGCCTATTGTCACCACTTACCCAAAAGAAAAGACCGCAAATTGCCATGTCAGGAACTTTGGCCCCCATGCCAATATAATACACAGCCTTTGTCCCTCATCTAGCCCGTTAATATAAAAGGAGTCACAAAGGGTGTATGGTGCAGTTTAATTCCAGCTACAAAAAAAACAACAGCATAATTTCATGTAGGAGTTTGTGGATGTGCTTCAGAACATTCCATTTGCACCAGTTTAAACTGCAATAAAGATTTACATTTAATGCAAACAAATGCATATTCAAACTGCGTGGGTTTAAGGAGGGAGGCACACACATGTATCTCCCTTTAGATGAAAAGAATATAAAGTGATGATTACAAACAGCCAATGCAAAATATTGTATATTTTGAAGATGAAAACAAGTCTTTGCATATATGCTGCGATAAAGAAACCCATTGGAAGGCTGATCCAATAAAATCCTCAAACCCGCTGGCTCAGTTAGTAGATAGTACACAAACTACTGGAACAACTTCTGTATCAACATTTTTTTCATTATCTCCTATAATTGTCCTAGTTGTACTTTCAAGCCTTCCACTTCTATGCCTACAGACCCAAACCATAATCGACTTGAGGAGATTTGATCATTTGTTTCTTGCCTTACTGAGGTAGCATGCGGAGGTCAGCGATTTACAGTAAATGCCTACCAGATGACATGAATCATTAGGGTAGATTTCTTAGTCTGCTCAGTAGCCAATCATGCAAAGGTAGTTAGGCATTTCTGTCTCCATGACACTGACAGACACTAAGATTAACAAGTTTAAGATTAACAAGCTTTAGAAGCACAGTTGACTGGAGGTGAGAAATCTGACATTATTGCCCAGACGATGAACTAGGTTCTCTAGGGTTCGATGGCATTGAAACTGTGGTCCTCCTTGGAGTAGACCACTGTACACTACTTACATTAGGTGTACACCTTAAACACATTTCTTTGCATGTGGAAGAAAAAAAAATGTTAAGAACTCTGTACTAAAGTACTTGGAGCACCTCCGGTAATCAATACAAATTCAGAAGCTAATCCTTTCTTACACCTACGCCGCTGTGCACTAGAGAGTAAAAGAAAGCCTGCACAGGGGAAATTATGTTGAGTTAGAATAAATGAAATGTTTGTATGCACATTGTTTTTCCATCAGTTCTATTGACATACTCACAAAAAGGACCTGCATGTTTCTAATCAGCATGGTAGCCATCCTAAATGGCAGCAATAAAAGCACACAGATCTTGCAGGAATGTAAAAGCACCAGTAAAATAAAACGCATGATTTAATGACCATCTGTTGGGAGCCGGTGCAGACCTTGCTGCGACATGCTCTGTGAATGATCAAAGGCAGCATCCACATCGAGAGTGATTCACCTCAGGAGGCACACCAGGGAATTAACAAGCCACCCAGAACAGATCTATTTTCCATGAAGTTTGGCCCTTTTGATTCCCTAACTGGTCTGCCTCAGTTTCACATGGTGGAAGAGAAGGAGTAAAACAAAGTAATATATACACACACACACACACACAACAGTCCAGCGTTACAACATGTGAAGCTTCTAGCTAAACAGCAACACACTTAAAAGTTTGAAAGTCCATTTGTAGAATAGCCCAGCGGAACGATTCAAAAGAGTTGTGTATTATTAGGATTCCCCCCCCCCCCCTTTCAGACTAGCCCTGCCATCGGCTGCTTATGTTTATGGCCTATCTGAGTTTCTCTAAGAGTCCATTTAGGTGTTGGGGGACGGATGCCAAATGACCAATCAGCACTAAAAGAAGCATACACACAGTGAGAGAGGCATGCTGATGTCCTCAGACAGACATTCCAAAACACTCGGCTCTTATCTCATCAAGGTTCAGTAAATAAAACATTTAACAGCTGCGCCAGACTCAGGATTGCAGAAACAGTGTGGGCATCCAGCCTAGTCCAGGAATAACACGTAAAATACATCGAAACAGAGACACCCAAACTTATATTAATACTTATGAGTTATAAACAGACCTAAAAAAGACAGATTATCTGGGGGACGACGAAACAGAACAAGCATTCCACTGGCGGAGCTCACGCTTCAAAAATTTACCATAAGGCATGACAAATCTCAGGTGGGCTCCAGATAAATGGCATACCCACACAAATGCTTTCACAGCGTTACAAAGATTAACATGCACATCCTTGGGCTGACATAGTCATTAACGCTTTGTTTTGCTCTCTTTACATTCTGTCTGTCTTCCTTGTCTTTTATCTCTACTTAATTAGGCTTCCTTTTTCATTGCCTGTCTGTCTGTCTGTAAGACTGTGTGCAATATTTAACATGCTGAGGGGACACATGTCCACCCCAAACGCCACAGAACAAATTCGCTACTTTGTTTGCGTTCACAGCTCATTTGGTCCAATCCATGTTTTGGCATTCTGTTATTGTCACGCTTGGTGAGGTTTTCTCCGCTGCCTACCGAGGGGGAGAAACACGTTCCGGGGGCTGTCAGCTGAGGCTCACATTCACACTTTATCCTGCAGTATTTCCTTCAGGCTTACTTTTTTTATGTAATGTACAGAACACTGTGTCTAAAAAACAGCTACTGTGGAACAGCATGTGTGCCTCATCTTTGGGGCATTGCCAGCGAATTTTGAAGAAAGCTAATGTAGAAATTTCAAACAATTGACAAGGAACTTGGGAGGTAAAGGTAAAGTTGCTGGAGAAATGGCATCAAGGTCAACTGCTTCCTCTGCTTTACCACAAACCCACCCACGTCTTGACCTTTCAGGGGTGGGGTCAAACAAACTTTAGATACAATCAGTGATCAGAGGCCTGTTTCAGAAAGCAGGTTTAGTAAAAACTCTGAGTTTGTTAACCTTGAGATGAGGGAAACTCTGGGTTTTCTGTTTCAGAAAGAGAGATAATCAAACCTGAGAGAGAGGGGTAACTCCAGCCCCTTTCAGAAAGAGAGGTAATTTAACCTCAGACACAGCTGCTTGAAAAAAACAGGGTTGGTTTATTAACTCTGTTAGGCAGACTATAAAACTTTTTTTTCATCAACATGGCATGTCCTTTTGTCGGGAGATGATATTGAGGCCCAGACTATTTTTATTCCCAGATAACTACCTATTTGAGCAGTATCGTTTTCTTCCCAGTCTATCAGTTATTTTTATTTATTTATTTAACCTTTATTTAACCAGGTAAGCCGTTGAGAACAGGTTCTCATTTGCAACGACGACCTGGCCAAGAAAAGTATAAGCGTGCAAGACAACATACAGTTTCACATACAATAAATTACAAGAAAACAGAATACAATAGGTTACATAAAGTGCAGATTAGGTAGGCATTACAAAGCTGGCGCAAAGTGAGGTGTAAGTAAGTCGGAGGATATGCGAAAGATGTAGTGAATAGTCAATATACAGAGTGCAAGTGGTGGTCTAGTTAGTGATGTAGGTCAGTGCTAACAAAATAAGTATGAAAAGACTATATATGATGCTGAATGTAGTGAAGAGTCAACATACAGTTAGTGCAAATGGTGGTCTAGGTGGTAATGTAGATCAGGAATAACACAATATGCATGAATAGACAGACTGTATAAATGTTGAAAGAGTCAAAGTAAATATGAATTGACATACTATATAAAATGCTGAAATGTGGTAAAGAGTCGATATACAGTTAGTGCAGAATTGTGGTCTAGATAGTGATGTAGATCAGTAGAGTGTACTAAAATTGTGTGCTACAAGAGTGGGAAGAAAAGAAAAATGTAACATATCAGGGCAGATGAATGATGCAAAAGAGCGAGAACAGAATATGATATATATAATATTATGTAGCCTACGTAACCTTATCCGTCCTCATGTCACCCATCGTGGACATCCGAGCAGATTCTTTGTGTTACATTACGTTTTTTTGCAAACAGCAGTTTTCTTTACAACCTTGGTGATGCGGAGCATATTAAAGCCACTGTATGCAGAGCCGTCAGAAAAGTGTGCCTCGCTCTGAAACGTTTCTTAGACGTTTTGTAGTGTTCCCTGGACACAAACCAATGAGAGCCACTAAAAAGGAGTTCCACATTGCAGGTGAATGATGTAAAACCCTTTGATTATATTATATGATTATAAATCGGGCCCCAGCACTACAGCTGTGTGTGCCTTGTCGTACCTCTACCACCAGCATAGTCACACGCCCACATGTATACAGGCTCTCTTATTTTACTTTGATGGGGAAAGTGTCAGTGTGGTGTTGATCACTCCAATGGCTGTGGAGGTTGAGAGGAAGGGACAGGGTCTTGTTTGCAATGTCACAGGTGGAGCTGGCTGGTGGTGGGAATGTCCCAGCTGGTCTCAAAGGTCTAATCTCCCCTAGCTAGCAGCAGTCCATCCACCCACCGACTGTAAACACAATGGCTCCCTGTGGTACTGAGCTGATTGCTGTTTCATCAGGGCCAGGACTAGAGTCAGTGGAGAGGAGCTTCGTCTCACACTGTTTGATGAACTTGTTTATTTTTCCTGCGCATGGGAGGCCCAGAACAAACTGATGGGCAAGCAGTACGTTTATCACAGGCTTAGAAAGCTTTCCTGATGATACTGGACAGTCAGTGGTACGCCAAAGCCACAGCAAAAAGCTTAATTAGAGCTTTCTGAAAATAATGTCTTGATACCACCCCCTATAATGCCCATTATTACTGCTAAGTATGCTCCTCCATCAAGTATGGCATGTGCTAATGCGAGTCTCACAGTAGAGAGCCAACATGTTTCAGTGGGCTCAAATAGCTTTGCTGCACTCTCCCACTCAGAAATTAATCTTCTTTCCAGCAGACACTTCTGCACATGCCTGACACAAAAAGGAACACATAAACAAATCCTAGTTTGTGTAAAACTCAATTTCTATCTAAAACCTCTCAAATGCACAGAATTCTGCACAGAGATCGCATGTTGATTATAATTGTTTTGACATTATTTTTCACCCTACAAAACATGTTCATTATTTAAGTAAGCTAGTTAAACACATATTATATTGATAAAGTGTGGTGTTTGATAAGGACAGGACAGGACCGGTCCCCCCGACTGATTTGCTTCTATAGTGAAAATACATGAATATGAAAAAGAAAATTAGAAGATATTATGCAAACTGTTTTTCTCTTACTACTAACCACTACGTTTGACATCTCTTCTCCACCTCCACCACACTTTTTACTCTGCGTATCCTTCTGTCATTCTTCCTACCATCTTCCTCATGTTTCCCCTCTTCCTCAATAATCCTTCCTCTCTGCACCTTTACATGAGCTTCTGTGGCTATCCTCAGAGATCTGTCTGCACACACATACTGTGGCGGCAGTGTGAGGGTGATAATGAAGTGTCTGGGAAAAGAGGATTAGGTGGAGTGGTAGCCATCATCCCTGTGGTATAAACGCTCATCTCTCCCTAAGGAAGGCCACATGGGGCGTCTTTCACTTCAGTCCAACTGGCAGTCTCAGTGTCACTCTCAGCTAGCATACTGGGATGGCTGCTGTGGCCCTCATGAAGCAACAGTAAGGGGGTTAATGCAACGACGGGCCCAGCACCTAGGGAACACTTGGCGTTTCATCCTCTGACACCTGCTTGTTTATTCTGTGCAGGCTGAGAGGAGCATAACGCTGGCACTGGGAAAGTGAAGCTCTTCACCAGGGGAACAGGCTGAAACAGGGAGAAAGATAGAGGGTGAGAGATAGAGAGACAGAGGAAGAGAGGGAGAGACTAACTCCTCCTCTTCCCTGTGGTCTGACAAAAAGATGACAGTTTTCCTCTGGAGCTTGCTCTACCCTCCCTGGGCCGAAACCTCACTTGTAGGCGAGCGGCCTGTCAGACACAGCTAACTAGGCTGCCCCACGAGAGATGCAGAAAGCTTGACAGTTTGTTACTAGTTGACAAAAGGCCACCCTAGCAGGTCAGTCTGCACAGACAGTGTCAAAAAAGTGCCACTAATCAGCTACCAACCAGCTCTTTAGAGATACTCACATGAATATTATCCTCTCTATGCCCACAGCTAGTTCAAAGACTCATTATCATTAGAGAACTGTCACATACTCAAGCCTCAGATCTATATGCCACCCCAACACTATTGTAAACATTAGGTACTTGAACGCAAACAGCGCTCTGTGTGTGTTATGCTTTTGTGATGCGTGGTGGTTAGTGAAATTATGGCATGTACTGTTTAGGCAGCACAAAACCCCAGGAGCCCTGCAGTGTTTACCAGTGTACCTCTGCTGTAAAGCAAGCAGTAAGGTAAAAAGGTCCATGAGTTAGCATACCAGAATTGCACATAGTACATTTACATCTCCAAATGGAATAATTTAATAACTGTTGTGATTTAACAAAACATGGGCTACCACACATATTTAGTGTTAGCTTCCCTCCCACCAATTGTGTGTGCTCTCATATGTTCAAAACTGCAGCTAGACACCAAAAGAAAACAACCCTGTGCCATACTGAACCAATCAGCCTCAGCACAAGTACTTATAAAACTGCAGTAATCAACTCTAGCAGACTTGTGTCTGTATGTGCTGCATACAGTATTCATATTCAAAAACAGTCAAATTACTTGTTTGTCCAAACTAAATGGCTGTTAGGACAAGGTTTTCTGCCTGGCCTAGTGGATGTTTATTGATTCAATGGCTCTGCTTAATGGCAATGTCCTGCTAATTTCTTCCATTGATCTCCACTGGTTCCTCAATTACCTTCATCACTGTTAAATGTAGAGAGTAGATGGCATGGAAATATCCCCTTTGTTATGGAATGTTATTCAATTAAACTTCAATGCAAACAGAAGCAGTAGTTTTGATACTAAACTCCTTTCATATTTCACAGCGCATCAGTACTCAATACGTTGTATATCAAAACCTGATTTTGTGTATTTCTCAATTTCAGTTAAGGTTTTGTCCCTCCTTTCTGTTATTGGAGGTGTCCTGTCTTCCTAATAAATATTACTTTGCAAGAATTTCTCCAGCGTGCAATCCGAGTAAACATTTTGAAAATAACAGGATTTTATACAGTACGATTTGTATATTGGCATGTCAACATCATTTCTGAGCATGTGGCTTAGCTCTCTGAGCCTCTTGTGATGTCCTTGTAGGAGCTGTGATTGGCGAGACTATGGGATGGGGTAGTGCCCTGTTAAGAACTGTCCCCGTCTGTCAGATCTCATCGTTCCATCCTGCATTGCTAGGGGCAGCGGGACCAAAACTGACCACTGAGTCAACTGACAAGACAGCTCAGCATCCAGTTATCCCAGAATAAGAATCTCTCACACACACACACACACTCACTCACTTGCAAATTCAGACAGAAACACAGACATGCCATCATGCAAGCAAATGCGTGCACAGTCACACACACACACACACACACACACACACACACACACACACACACACACACGCACACGCACACAAGAACATGGACAGGCAGAGTGCAGGATCTACCCCCAAAACAGCCACAACAAAGCCTGTGCAGGACACAAATGTGCTCTGACATTGAGGTTGGTAATGCTTTGAGTTGTCTAAAATCTCAACAACTGACCCAGAAATGCTGGTGCACAGAGGGGGTTTGGGGGAGGTCATGTGTGATGCAGTGTGGAAGAGAACTAAATTGACACTTTCTTGCCCCCTTCTCAAGCCCTGTGGTGGTATTCTCACTTTATGTACAATGAGGGGAGACAGAATTAGGTGGATCCTTAAACTGGGGTGCAAGTTCTTTGTTGTACAAAAGCATGTGAATTACTAGGTGGCCTACTGTATGCCTGTGTTGTTCCCTTGCAGGCAAACTCAAAAACATGCGGGAAAAAAGCAGAACAATGTACATACTATAACTTTCAAAACAATGAGAATACCTTATACAATAGTTTTATGATCATTTCAAAACACTGTACTTTACCGAGCCAAAATGTTACAGCATTCAGAGACTCCCTAGCCTCAGATGCCTCGAGGCTTGGCTACTGCCCTGAGGTTTTGAGCTGGAGCTGGCAGTGCTAGCATTTCAAACTGATAAGGCTCCAGACTTTCTCAGTCCTCTGGTTCAATAAACGATGGGTGAGATTCTGGAAGAGTGACATCCTCCACCTCAAATGACCCCTCAGTGGAAAAGGCAGTGAGACCCTTTGTCAGTCTGACAATGTTACTGGAAATGGGTAGGTAGGGTACTGAGAATATCTAGTGCAATTCTCCATCACAGAGATACAGCCCCATATTCCCCACAGTCTCTCAATTTTTTTTAAATCCACAGCAAGCTAAGACAGGCTGAAAATTGCATTGTTTAATACTCTTTCAGGATTAAAAAGGAGAAACAACAAAGGCCTTGTAATCAGCTTTTATTTTTAAAAAGCACTTAGAATATGTATTTTCCCTAATTCATTCAATTGGAGTGTTAAACAAAATCTTTTTTAAACATGCAGGAAAACCCTAGCCTGGTCCTACCAGACTCTCGTACATTTCGTTTGTACAGAGAGTCGGGTCTCTCTCCATTGACAAGTGTTAACTTCCTTGAAGGCGGCTACTCTGTTGAAGTTTAAAACTATTGGATCTGCCCAGAGCCACTCTGGATCTGCCATAACCAATCGCTAACGTTTGGTTGTGACGTATGTCATGCGCATGTGCAACAAAAGGGGAGACCGACAACAACTATCCGCTTATATTTAGCATTAGCATCGCTAGCGTTAACCTTAGCCAACTCCTTCACCACTAACGGAGCGAACTGGAAAATCAAACTTTTCCCGAACCCCGTGGGGAGGAGGGCCACAACATCATGGCAACCAACAAAACTCAGCAAAGATTGTTCTTGCTCTGGCTTTAACTTCTGGATATTCGGCAGCATTGCTGCCACAACGGACCGAATGGCTTCGCTCGCATCTTTCTAGTGCATGTCCTCAACGTCATCGTTCTCAGCCACTCCCTCTGTTCGCTGATTGGACCTACAAATATTTGACCGGAGAAAACCCAAGAATATACCGCAAACCCAGACGGAGTACTGAAGGGAAATGAAAATTGAGTGGAAGTAAGTAGGAGGGCGGAGCCTTGCTAGGAAAACCCAGCTATCAAGTACAATGAACAAAAACACAACATGCACTTCCTGAAATAGCGAAGTGTGAACTGCGAGTGTGAGAGGAGAAACGTCTCTTTGAACAAGTGTGTCTCTGATTGGTCCTGATTAGCTCAACGAAGCTTGCTACACCACAGCCAGACACACACATTTCCATACAGTATGATACGCTGATATGTGTGCTGTTTAAAGTTAGGCCCTTTCCCTCACCGCACTGCAGTGCCAGAGATTAAGTGATGCCGTCAACTAGCTAATGACATGACTGCCGCAGGCAATGGCCAGCAGCTTGATTTACACATTGGGACAGAGATAAATGATTCATAGGCTAAGAGAGGGATACCAGGAAGACATGTCTCAGTTATATGCCCCTCTCGCTTGGTCTTATTTGCAGATACACACCTTTATAAATGCCTTGGAACACTCATGTCTCATAAGCTTAATACAACACATCTGACCAGTCCTGTTGCCACCGCTCATAATATCCCATGTCTTTTTCCTCTCCCTTCTTTTGTCTCAACATTTTTACAACTCTTCCTCACGCTGTCCCTCTTTCCCTGTAGTGTTAATTGACTCCCTGAACATTTCTTCTTCCCTTCCCATTATACTGCAATGTTAATCCTAAATATGGAACCCACTGTTGTAGGCTTAAATGAATGGCCCAATCATTCTGCATCAATTAGTCCATCCATCATTGCTGATTGGAGGAGGAGGGGGTGTTCGTGGTGACTGCTCTCTGTGGTGGCAGGAGGGAGACAGAGATGGCATTAGAGAGAGCTTTCACGCTGAAATGCAATTTCCATCACTATTTGGGTACCGCAAACTGCAGTCCACACGATGACCTTGTCCTGCTAATTTCAGTGGAATGCCCTCTGAATAACATCATATCTGTAATAATTGGGTGAAATGATCTGACAGCATGGGGGTACAGTACTTCTCAAATGACCATTTTTCAATATAATGACTGATGTTTCCACTGATATGTCTGCACTTGACATAACTGTGTATATATAGTAATGGTCACCAACTTCCATTAACAATACTTAAAGGCAAGAGACTACACAGAAATAATAGAGCAAACTCTTTGTGTAAAACATAGAATACTCTTTGTTAATACAAACAATATATTGATGTGGGTTAAGTGGAGTGTTGTGGCTTTCATGCATATTTTCAGTCAGTATACTGGGTTATGCATTAAATGAAGGCAAGGCAACATTTTAGTGGTAGCATACAGTACATTGTTAATGCATAACTAAGACGGGCATTACACTTGGGATGTGTAGCGTAAACTTTTTTTATTATTTTACTAAGTAAGTGCAATTTACAAAATGACTTCTCTGCTTATGCAAGAACGAGGCCAATTCAAATAAGGATTTTTTTATTTTTTATTTTAATTTTAATTATTTAAATGTCACCGGCTCAAGTCCATGCAAGAAGGCACTCCCATATTTGGATGGCGCTATGAAAAGCAAGCATGAAGAGTATGAATTAAAAAGCCCTGTCCTTAAAACAACCTACCGAAATTAGAGGTAAATATACTTACCTAAATACATACTTAAATCACACAGACAAAGAAAGAGAATACAAATGTATTTATGCTGGAGTTTACCTTGTAAATAGTTCCTAACAGCAGGGCTAATCCCGCAGAGGAGGACAGACACACATTTATATCAGTGCTGCTCTAACACACTTTTAAAAGCACATGGAACATTACAGCACAAATACATGGTGGACCCAGATCAGAGTGTAACTAACGGCCCACTAAATATGAGGAGATAAGTAAATCCCGAGGGTACCGCGCTGACTGAGGAATCTTTGCATTCAATTTATCATTTTACATTATTTAGGCTACTCCAAGGGGAAATACCGTATCTCTGTCATAAGTTATGCTAATGGCTGGTACTACCATCTGTGAACTGAGGACCATCAGTCAAGCAGAGTGTGCAATCTATGAGTTATGAGAATAATACGTCATCGTTGAGTGATTAATCATATAGGGGAGTTCTGGGGCATCCAGTAAGTTGCGACAGGGACATAAGGCCATCTAACCCAAACTGTCACACAACACCATTCTATATCTTGACCTATACACAGAGCACCATGCCCCGGTCCTCTCCAATCTACCCAATAAACAAGCCTGGGGCAGGACCCAGACAGAGGATAATGGTTCATCTGGAGGTGACAGGAAAAGAAAGCAGAGCTCTTTGCATAACAAATAAGGATAGCGATATGCATGGTGAAGCACTTAGGAATCTTGATAAAGGCTTATCCAAACATGTCCGAAACTGGATACATTTTATTTTCTTTTTTAAGCATGCAGGAGCACTCTTTTGGAAGAGCCAGTACTGCTGTTATTGAAATGCTGATATTGTACTTCTGTGGTCAGATAAATGTACTGAAAGCAGAAGTTCTCACATTTCACCCAAAGATCAGAGCCAGGCCATTATACTCATTCTGTTAATTCAATTTGGAATTTACAGGCCTTTGTACACGCATCACTATCTCAGCAGAGCCGCGAAGCATAGTCTTGTCACTGCGGGTCTGCATCCGATCAGATGTCATGTTTAGTTGCAGAAGAGGGCAAAGAACCACATGAGCACCACCGCAGCCAGGCATAATCACAGCAAGCATAATTAATCTGATACGTTAGAATGTGTTGGTACTTGCTATGACTCACACCACTGTTCAGGAAACCTATGAGGGAGGAGAGCTGGGGCCCACAGCGCTACAGCCTATGTTATGCAAGCAATGACAAAAGCTGAGTTTAGTGAGCGTTTGCAGCCCGTGGCCAAATTAGCCCGAATCAGGACGTACAAAAACAACCATGCATGTTCCCCGACCGCTTGACTGGAGCAAAGAAAGGAGGCCCAACCTGTGAAGAACGATTTGTTTGGGGGGTCTAGTTAAAGCCTAGTGCTAAATGGGCAACGGTTCTGGTTAGAATGCTAATGAGCCCATTCCCCTCCTGGATGGAGACATCAAAAGCAAGTGGAGCTCCCTCTCTCTGGCTACACAGGGCTTCGTGGTATCATTACATGGTTCAGTGTACGCTTGCATTCGTGTGTGTGTGTGTGTGTGTGTGTGTGTGTGTGTGTGTGTGTGTGTGTGTGTGTGTGTGTGTGTGTGTGTGTGCGCGCGCGTGCGTGTCAGTGGGTGTCTGAGAAAGCGTCATATGGGGGGTGGGGGGAGAGATAGACAACATGATGTTTACATTAGGTCTATTCCTTTGGGACTGTGCCAGCATCCAGCCATGCTGTGACACACATCACATGAGCAATCTGGTACCATTCATAATTACCCTCGATTCACAGAGGCCTCATTTAGCGTGCTATTATCAAAGATCATTGTTATTTCCCCCTATGTATGTATGGAATCCCAGTGAGGCCAACATGTCTAATGTAGATAACGGTGCTATTTTGGTTAACCCCATTGTGTACATAATACAGAAGACACACAACCCAGAGAGATTTCCCATCAGTGATTTCTAAGGATTTAATAGAGCATCAGGGCACAACAATCTTTTCTAGACTTTTTTTGTCTCCACACTAACTAATGCTAGGGATATAATAATGTGGGGTTTTTTTTGGCTACAGGACAAATCTCACCCAGGGCTTTATTTTCACTTTTCCAACCTATTCACACCGTTCTAGCTGCAAGCCAACACAAGTCTGCTTTGCTGTGACCACACATCACACTTGAATTAATGATAAGATATACAGAGAGGTGAAACTTTTCTCCTAAAAAGATATCTACACATAACTTTTCTTACTTAAAGTAAAGACTTTGTCCAGTTTTCACAAACTGGCGGTGGGAGGCCCACCTCCAGAACTGTGAGAACTAAACATGGCTCAGGTGCGTGAGGCCAACATGATGGATCATCCTGTTGTGAAGCTGCCCCTCTGCAGAGCCCTGAGAAGACAGCTGGGAGATAAGGCAGGCCCTATATGAGAGCACATCTCCTCTTCACATCGACCCTCGCCACAACCAAGGCAGGAGGTCTTCAAATGCCAAACCACAGATATGGGTAGAGGGAGGGTCAGGGTGAGAACAGAGAGAACAGTTTTGCAGGTTTAGCAGCCACCTTCTAGTGATAAAGAGACTGGTAGATAAAACCCCTCTTAGCCTCGTGCAGATAAAAGGCAAACGGTGTAGAGCTTTGTTTTGGGGGGGAAAGTAACATTTGCAGCTCTCCGGTAGAGAATTGTAATCTCTCCCTGGTTATAATCACCTCCTCCTAATGTTTTAGCATGGCCATAATAACATAAAGCACGCTTCACAAGAATGCACACATAAGATATCATAAAGTAACAGACTTGTTGTGATCATTATTAACATGAGAAAATGTGAGTGTTAGCATTTTAAAGATAATTGACCTTGTATCTTGTGCCAGAGTAACTTGGCAGGAATAGCATCGCTGGAATTCAATTAAGTTTGAAATGAGGATTTGCTCTCAAAAAAATGGCACTTGCTACAATTACAATTCCTCTGGAATTAATAAGCACAGCTGCAGGTCTAAATCAACTGATGTTTTCTTGCAAAGTATAACATTAATTGACATGTAAGATCTCACGTTCCAGTGTTGACAACCGCAAATTCATCTTCATTTGTGTTGCTGCTGTATTGAAACGAAGCAAACCTCTAATAACCTCTAATAAACGCCTATTACTAGTTGAAGAAGGACCTGGATCAATCAAAAAGGCTGCATGATTTGCAGAACTATGAAAAGGTGATTTGCCACAAAATAACAATAAGGATAACATAATAGCAAAGAAAATTGCTTCTTGTGTTTATCTGTAGGTCGCAAATGAATACTGAGAGTCGTCAGCAGCAGAGACAAACACCAATCACCAATACCTGCTTTCCAAGGCTTTGCGTGTTCCTGACCTCTGATCTCAATCACACAAGTCTTTTCGATGGTTGCGCGCTAAGGGCCTCTCCATGTCACTGATACAGATTGGGATGCCTCACTTCTATGCAACGACTGGAAAGTTTCTAGTCTTAACTGTGTATAAGACAAGATGAGGGCCACTCCAGGCTGCGTGATTAGATGTGAATGAGATTTCAACAGCCCTGTGTACACTCTAATGGACCCCAAGTGCATTGAGCAGTTAAATATGCTGTAACTTCATGCACACCCCTCGCCTCTGATGACTCATATTTCATGCCAGGTGTTTAAATCCTAATCAATAAATAAATACATAAAAACCAAAAGAAATGCCATACTGTAAAGTGCATAATTCTTTCCTATGTGCTGTCTTTGGTCTAACAAATTCCTACTCTATAAATGGCTACGTAACTTGAAGTTAACATTTTTGACATAAAATTATATACATGTACAACATTTTAACAAGTCACCTTATACATGTATATCATACATGTATAAGGTACATATAGGTACATATTTTATGTCATACATGTGTATATATACACACGTGTGCGTGTGTATATATATATATAGTTCTATGATTACAAAAAAGATACAGGGCATATACACATGCATTGTGTATAAACAGGAAATATCTGCCACACTGTAAATGTCAGTGAAGCTCTTGTTTATTAGTTTTATTAGTTGCATTAAAGAAAGTGCTCTTAATTTGAACTCCTAAAACAGCAATTATGATAGAGACCTACAACACACACTATATAAAACCGTTTTTATAGATATACAGATTACATGAAATGTACTAATGTCTAATGTCCTGGTTAGGATCACCATGTACAACTGAAGCCTGTCAGGAGGTGGTGACACATTAAAAGTGACATCCAACACAGATTGATAAACAGATAGAACAGAAGCAGTGACCTTATTTCATTGTCATACTATTCAAACATATCAAAAATTCCCCTTCAAACTAAAAATTAACATTCCACATCTAACTGGAAGCATTTTAGCCCAACCTCATGTTACTTTGGTGAAGAATGATTATTTCAATCATGTCACTGTAAAGTCAAATTTCAGAAAAGCAGAACAGTTGGATCGGGCAGTAGCATCCTACTGGAGTTCCCAACCCATTATTCCCACACCACGGTTGGCTGCCTCAGATTTCCTCCATTGCTTTGATGATAATTTTCTTCGGCAAGCCGCTGAAGCAACGACCACTTCTCAGTGTGTTACAGTGCAAGGTTGCGCTGCACTGCGCTCTAATGTTTTGGCCTTACATTCGGCCACATTTAACACAGACACTTGGAGCGAAATAGACACTAAAGTCTGCCATGAACCCACAGAAGAATATAGATGCATCATATGAGATGTGAAGAGTGTAACTATAATTGCACAAACAATGAGATGATATAAAAAACAAAAAAAAGGTGTTAACTCACCTCCCCCTCCTCCCAGAAGACTGGAGTTTGCTGAAAAGAGAGAAAAAAAAGAAAAAAAAAGTCGTAAACTTCAATTCACATTCAATAATTAGATTAGATTATTTTATAGAGTCATCAACATTTGGACATTAAAGGTTTGATTTTATAACCACAAACGTGTGATTTTTCTTAAATACACCTATTCAATCTAAGCTCTTATAATCAAATGTGTCATTTATATCATCTAATGAACAGAACTACTAATAACAAATTTCACTGAGATTGAGAACAGAACAGAATAATTCATGAAAACATTCAGTATATTTTCAAAAGAAAAAACAGTTGGTATAACGTGCCAAGATAAGCCTGAAATTGGCTTAAATGATTGCATGTTACATAGTTTTGTACCACTTTCTCAGTTAAACCTGTAGTCACACATTTGAATAGCTGTAACTGGCAATGCAAAATTTAGCATTTTTATGGTAGCTTCCAACAACACCACAGGCATCCAAAGGTAACAAGCAACAACAATGTCATCCAATAGATTGTTTATTACATCTCCAATAGACAGAAGTGAGCATTGTGTGTGCAGTGTTTTTCTTTGAATACTAACTTTGGCAACAAACGTGTGATTCAGTCAGCAGCTAATTTCAATATCCACTCCTTGGCAGATTTCTTCCTTGGCAACATGACAGAGGTTTTGCTCAATAAAACATGTGGTTCATCAAAAGCAATTAACAGTGGCCAGAAGTTTGTGACAGTTGACTGTGGGGTCTGGTTGTTTCTTTTTGGAAACATGTCACACAAATCATTGGACATGAGCTGAGAGGAGCTTTTCAGTGCAAGACTTGTGATCTTAAAAGAGTGATGCTTCGTTCTCACATGTGATATGTACAGTAGAACACCCTCAGAGTAAAGCCTCGCTCACTGTTATTCTCTTGTCAGCTTTAAGACAGTTCACAAACACATATAGCATTACTTCGCCCTGTGAATCTATAACATTAACTGTAGTTTACTGCTTCAAGAGAAGGTAACGTCAGCTATCTAAGTGGAGAGTGTATCATTTAAAATGAACCTGTCTGTCAGTTGGAGACATCTGTTGCACATTAAAGGAGAAAGATTAGAAAGGATTTAAAGTACAGCTATTAATAGGGTGTTACTGAAAGTAGGTAGCCTATGTGTTTGAAGTGTAGTTCATTCAGCGGGCATTGGAAGAATCATACGCTGCAACATGCCTTTAATAATCTTCAGTTCCAGCTACAGCATTGACTATCATTAGCAGTGAACATTGCCCCATTAAAAGCTTATTATTTCTAAAAAGAAAAAAAAGAAAAAACGTTTTAGTGCACAAGCAACAGATAATGAACATGTGGTATAAGGGAGACCTCTCCAATCATAGTACAATCCTGATTACATGTATGATGGGGACTTCTGGAGTTTCCACACCTTTCTGTAACACCATTGTGGCTTTGCATTGTTTGCATCTGAGCACCACACATATGAGTGGGCACCGGGACAAAGAAAGCTCTCCCACTGCAGAATTTGTTTCATCAAAGGGCTTTTTGTGTGTGTGTGTGTGTGTGTGTGTGTGTGTGTGTGTGTGTGTGTGTGTGTGTGTGTGTACACACACACACAGTATGGGCATAACAGATGCGCACAAGAAACAGCAACTCAAACAGGGATGTACTGACAATCCACTGTCATGTTTACAATAGCACCTTTCCAGGGTTTTCTGTGATGAAAAAGACACCCATGCTCTCCCAGCATTTGTTTAGCTCTGGAATCTATCAGCTATCAACAACAAGCACACAACTCAAATGTGCATTTCCAGAACAGGGAATGTTCTGTTCATATTTAAAAAGCATGGCTAAATGTAGTAAAATGCTTTATTACCGAAGATACCTTCAGTATAAAATAAGACTATTAATCCCACACTGGGGAAATTCCTGTGCTACAGCAGCTCAAAAGAAAAACAATGTACACACAATAACACAAATACACATTAAGTAGAAATAGGAGAAAAAAAATATACATAAAGTATAAGAACAAGAAAAATAGAATCACTTATAATAATAATAATAATAATAATAATAGTAATAAAAACAGACATATTTACACAATAACACTCAATATAGTTGTATCTTATGATGTAAATGTTTTAAGCTGGTTGTTTTTAAAAAAATCTATTATCAGTACAATAAAAGGAACAGTTCCAGTGCCAGTTAAAGGGAAGCTTATAGTATGCTAGTTTTCAGCAAAGTCTATCATCATTGTCTAGTCTCCTGGGGAGTCTTCCTATTCCTGAGCTATTAAAACACTGGGGTTTAATTACCTGACATTATGGAAATGCATAACTGAGGGGGGTGCTTCATTTACTCCACACCTAATCAGAGATTGGAGATGTGGTTGCTAATCAGTGTGACACAACTCTCCTGTTTTGTGTCTATGTGTGTTAGGTGCGGTAGTGGCAGTAGTGAATGGGGGTAGTCTGGGGGTTGAGATGTTAGGTGCTCTCGAACCGCATGTGACTTTACCGTCTATGATCACGTCAATAGCCCACTGAGAGATGAAGAGCGTTTGACAGCCATCTCATCTCTGCCGTGGTTTGATAAATATGGAAATAGGGAGGGGTAAAAAATGCTTTTTCATGCCTTTTCATTTGCCCTCTCCCTGCATCCTCTAACTTTAATGATCAGAATGTCATGAAACGTGTTTTGGCAGTTTATCTTAAAGCACACTGGTGCTGCTTATGCACACAAAATATCTGTAACCTACAGAGTCAGTGAGCTCAGCCCACAGCAATATATCAAGGAAGACATTAAAATCCCAAAGTGGATGGGGACTTGCTTTAACAACCCGTCTTCAAGAACGGGACAAATAAGAAACAGCTGGTAGAGAAGCTAACCTACAGCAGCACATAGAGCTGCTCTACACACTTGGCAGCAAAGGCTATGAGCTTGTGCCTCATACAGTATGACTTGCCTGAGAAGTACTTCAATTATCCTGAGTGAAAATCAAAACAGAAATCCATATTCGGCCACATCCACCCCATAATGCATATTTTATAGAGTGTGTATTAATTATAAACTAGCTCCCCTTGCTGTTTGTGCCTGCCCTGGGCTCAGTTTGGCTATCTTGTGGTGGATCAACACATTTCTGCCTTTAGGGAAGCAATGGGAGAGCCAACAATTAGTATTATCAGACGACCATTATCGGTTTCTTCTACAGTGGCTGAGCGCATACATGTGGAGTTGTCTCTTTGAATGCATGTTTAATAGGTTTTGGACTTTGCCGTCCTCTCTTCAGTGTCCGCCAGTGTGCGCCACCTTGAGAATTTCATTAATCAATTGTCTTCAAGGACAGAACAGATAACATTTCTGCAAGGATTCCATCACATTAGACAAAATACTGCAGTGATCTTTAATATTTCAGAGAACCAGAATATTTCTTGTCGTGGTAAATATGAGCCTTGATGATCTGCAATGACCCAGAGAAAGAGTGAAGCAGAAGCAGTAGGCTATGACTTGGAGTTGGTCAGGAGTGCTGCTGAGAGTCGTCCCAGAAGTAACCAAAACATTGGTCATAAATCTCAGTGGAAGGGCTCCCCAGACTGCCTGGAGATGGCAGGTCATTAGGAACTGCTAGTTCACGGCTTAGGCTGGCCCATCAAACATATGTTTGAACTGTCACTGTGGGAGTACCCACTTCCTGTCTGCCCTTTGAACTCTTAACCCCCACAGCAACCTCATTTATCCCTCAGCCAATGACAATGCAGTGGAGCCGCTGCTGTGTATTTTCACAGCAAGAAAATATTGATAACAGAACCCCAGCCAGTGCGTGATAGGCACACTTTATGGGTTGTGGCACTGCGTCAAGAAGCCAGCACAGACACAAACACAGTGAAAAAACCCTCTTGTCTCAGTGTGTCCATATATTTGCAGAGCATTCTTAAAAATGGCTAATGTGCGAGTCCTGTGTGTGCAGAGGGCAGTGAGGCATGGATCTGGGTTGTGGGTTTGGTGTCATCAGCAGAGCC
The DNA here is from genome assembly GCF_031162955.1 of Sander vitreus. NCBI lineage: Eukaryota > Metazoa > Chordata > Actinopteri > Perciformes > Percidae > Sander > Sander vitreus. Next base: position 11,797,341 of record NC_135871.1, on the reverse strand, counting down.
CTAGATCACACAGTTAAATGGGAAGTGCTAGTGCATAACCACAAAACCTCAAGGCAGTAAACAGATTCACTGTCTACCTTCTGGTCTCTGCCACCTTAACTGAACCCTTTAAATATGCTCCATCGAATACACACTCACCTTATCCTTACCAGCCCCTCGCACACATTCAATAAGCTCAGAGGTTAATAGTGAACTCTGCTGTGACTCTGGGATAAAAGGTGGGGTACAGAAACTAATAAAAAAAAGTTTTATGGTTCCAGTCGCCTGCTCTGTTGCAAATAGAGGAGTCAAAAAAAATATCGGTACAATTTTTCAAAGCAACCAGGGCGGCCACTGCAATATAATGCTACCGGCCTATCTGTGTCTGCAAATCTTACAGGCATTTTAGCAGTTTTTGCCGTATCTGAGTCATATTAACTGTGATAGGGACAATCTTTGCTGTGTTCTATATCAACAGTATGCTCTGTCGCTTTTGAAGCGCGTCATACCTGTCCACAATTAAGGAATTCTGATTTTAGCAAATGTGATTCCAAACACAAACTGCCCCAGATAAAAGTGCAAACTAGGTCAATCGAGCGGCTCTTTGTAACCAGGAGTCATATTTTTTTTCCTCCATTCTTCTGCTTTAATTAGAAATCATATTCACAGCTAATTTGATGGGCACAAATTAGCATCTACAACACAATGAACTACAGATGGAAGGTCTGAAATAATGAAGAAAATAGTTCAGAGCAACAAAAAGGACGATCATTTGTAGACTTGGTTGACACTTAGATGGTCATTAGACGTTCCTCTTCATAGTATTCTGGTGTTTAACATGACAGCTCTGAATGTCGATGTTCAAAGAGTCAGTGGAGTGAAGGCAAATTATTTTTGAGTGAAATAATGCGCTGCTCCACACATACACTTTTCCACTCCACCAGCCTTCCTAACAAGCACTGAACACGAACACACACACACACACACCTAGAGCAACCCATGCCATGACTGTGGACCTCTGTGTTAAACTGAGGCAATTCTAACATTTAATGATGGGGGCTCTTTTATCTTTTTAGTAGCTGGCAAAATTCACACAAATAGAAATAAAACTTAAACGAGCCCCCAGTTGTGGGATGAGAGAGGAGAGGCAACAGTGGTATTTCCTATTTGTGGCACATTAAAAATGCATGCTACACCACACATGCTGCCTCGTCTGATGATACTGGTTGGCATTTTTGTTCTTTATTGCTTCTAGTGGTCCCTGAGGAGCCTGACTGAGCCAGACAAACTTGCGGTAGAGGTGGCACGATCCCAGCAGCACATTCACACACAAAAAAAGGCTAAAACCTGGCTCATGCTTCAGTCAAAATTATGCAACTGTAGCTGAAACAAGTACAGTACGCACGTTTCTACTCCACACAAGAGTGTGCAATGCGGACAAGTTAATATCAGAATACCTATCAAAGCATTACATGTCAAAGTATTTACTGAAATGTTAACCACATGCAATTGACATGACTGAAGTAGCAGGTTCCATTGTTAAGTGGAATGCTACAAATATAAAGATACACAAGAAAAACATTGATATGATAGCTTGTGCACATGAAGTTAGCCTGGTTGAGTGTCTCCTCCAAACAAACAGAATTTAGCATTTTGCCTCACAGGTAAAAGGGTAGGTTTGCGGCCCAAAAGACGTGTTGCATTTTGCTAGTTTTAATCTATGTTAACTTCTTGTTTTGAAAAACCTTGAAAGCTGTGTCTGCCTCTCCTGTGAAAAACAAATTAAATTGAATTCAGAGTATACTGCCAGCTTCATATCCCCTTTCTCCCACACCAGCTTACAGTAAATTACAGAGTTTTTCTGAGTTGTAAAATTTTAGGAGGACCTTGTTGCAGACCTTGTTTGCCGTTCATTGGGTTGTTATATTAAGTTGATTTGGTGCCAGTAACATCAAGCAGGTCTCATTTCTCATGTGTATTGATACTCTGTCAGTGTTCAGCACAAACACAATTTCCATTAAGTCAGATGATGGGTTGAACTTTCAGCTGCTCTGTAGTATTTGCAGTTCAAGCTATTAAAAGCTCATCTGGCTCACACATGTAGTGTATTGCTGTGGGATTCCTTGGTTACCTTCACTGGGCGCATACAGCTGTCCATGTGTTACTATACCAACCTCAGCCACGTGGATCAGTTGTCTGAAGCAGCATTTGAATTGTGTCACTAGCTTTGGAGGAGACACCAAGGCTCAACTGTTCAAATCACTGCAATAACAAAGATGTGAATTCTATTTTAGGTTGGATTTATTTTGAAATACTCATTACAATATCAGGCGACCGTAGGTTGCTTCTTAAACCTATTCATATTCTTAACAGCACTTGTCATAAACTGTTGATGGTGGAAATTATGTTTGTTTTTTTTGCAGCTTCTCTTTGGAACTATAGCAGTAGTGTTATGATGTCTGAATGTATCAATGTGACAACAGGGTGGTGTCATAGTGATTAATCCCTTTCCTCTGCAGGCTTGTCACCTTCATAACAAAGCAACAATACCAGATGCCAAAACCAGCCCACACGTCTATTGTTATAATTACCTGACCTTCAAATCCACATTAATGAGCCCAGGATGATCCCATTCTCTTTCATCATTTGGCTTCCGAGCCCTCCTCTTATCTAACAAGGTCACCTTTCACAACACTGCTTCTCCCTGAAATACACATCCCCCTCATAAATATACATCTACCTGCATCTGCTCAACCCCCAATCCTAAGAAGGGAGCTTGGAGAAATTACAAGAAAATAAAGCGGTAGGTGGGCTCTGCAAAGCGCAAGTTTGTTTTTCCTCTGAAGTTAACACCAAAGAAAAGTCAATGCCACCAAAGTGAGACACAGAAAACAACTTTCTAACGATTGAAGTGTTACTTAATAATTGTTTTTAACACTACTATGAACGAGAAAGACTCACTGCAAAAACTCTGAAGGCACAATTCGGGGGGGGACAGCGGAGAGAGCAGGGTTCATCAGATAAAGTTGTTTCGATCCATTCTCACTATTTTAAATCACAAATGCACTGTGGTTGTCGAAACAACAGAAAAATGTCTGCGGTTTGTAAGAATCCACAAGCGCAATCTCGGATAATCACATTTAATTATTCATTGGCTCTTTTATATTACAGCCACATTTTACAATGCAACTAGCTAAAATTGGAAAAGGTTAAATTGAGTTCCACATGACATTAATACTGAATGCAATATATAACAACTTCAACCATGATATTAAGTAATGTCTAGTGGAGATAGCAAAGTGCAACGAATATCCACATAAATACTCAAATTAAAGTGCACAAATTAAACCAGTTAATGATGCATGTAAATGTTTGCAGTGGCATATTCTCACATATTTTAATGTATGTCTTGATATCGCAGCACACCTCATTGCTCACAGGCCTAAGGCCATCATATAGAACACTTTTCATACACAAGACATTTACATTATATATATATATGTGCAGATGACTAATCCATACTGAAAAAATCCACAAAGAAATTAAGCCAGGCTAGTTATTTAACATTAAACTCTGTACATTGGACAAAATGTAGATTAAATACTAGAGATGTTCCGATACCAGTATCGGCTCCGATACTGCCTAAAATGCTGGTATTGGTATCGGGAAGTACTGGAGTTCATGCACCGATCCGATACCACGTAATATAAGCCCTAAAGAAAAAATATGTTAAAGTAGTTTATTTATGTTCTTTTTCCGTTATAACTGACTGTCAAACTGGAGAATAAAAGAAAGTTCTGTGGCATTCATGTTTCACAAAGAGTTTAACCTGAGCCAGACTGACAACAAAGATAGAAATCATATCACATCCATACAGGGATAGTAGTATACAGTTCTTAAAACATAATAAAATATATGACACACTGGTATCGGATCAGTACTCAGTATCGGCCGATATGCAAGTTCAGGTATCGGAATTGGTATCGGGAAGCAAAAAATGGTATCGGACCATCTCTATTAAATACGCATATGTTATATAACACAGCAGGATATTCCAACGGATTTTCTCAAACTCTATATGTGTGCTAACTTTGAAGAGGCGCCATCATTTTCTGGTTGAGATGAAATAGTTTATCTGCAAACTTCTCAGGGCTCTGGCAGGATTTGGGCCAGTAGTTGCATATTATGGATTTATCCAGTCCCATTTCTGGAAATATCAGCCTCACGTTAATGCAGCCTCTTCCTTACTGGCGATCAGGCCTGTTGGTATGGTTAAGGCCCGCATGGCTCCTCAGGGCCTTCACAGTCCACTACCCCCAGCTAGGTACCCGCCAGGCTGCCAGACAGTTCCCCTCACTATATCCAAAATAACTTGGCTGAGATTCCTCCACATGGAAGAGCCAGTACAGCATTAAATTGGAGATTCTCAGCTACTGAAGTGTGGTTTCTGAAGCAACTTCCTTACATATCACTGCTTTCTCTTTGCAAAAATAGAAGTCTGAAAATGAGGGCATTGCCCTTGATAGCCAGGTAACGGTATATACACTCAGAATTAGACTCCATATATCTTAAGTGCAGAACATTACATTAGGAAGAGTGCATTGTCTTTTTTAACACTAAATGTATTTTAACTTCTCTTACTTCCTTAGCAAAATGCACTTAACCGGCACTTAAGAGAATCCATTCCCTACCAGTGTCTATTTGATCACAGCGGTGTAAGTGTTGAGGTGAAGTGTGAAGTGAGCCCTGGCTCCAGAAGTACTCAGTTTATGTCACATAGACTCATCTCCCTCGAGTGCCAACAGCAATCAGGCTGGAGCAACTCAATCATAAGTCCAGAAAAGATATGCCATATTATTCATGTTACCATTGTGGAAAAAAACATTTCCACAAAGACCTCTCCTTCTCTGCTTATTGAGCATGGAGGATAAAATGAATTGTGTTTTAATTAAAAGAGGCAGTTTATCAAAACAAGTCTCGCATTGCCAGACCTATCTCCACAGTGCTGTGTCAGCGCTAGAGTACGGTCTGGCTACACTGCCCATCTATTCTGGGATAGAGGAAAAAAAACACTGTGGCTTGTTTGCATTTCTTTAAATCAATCACAACCGTCCCAGGTGCTGGTAAGCCCCGATAGCGGAGATAGCAAGAGGGTAGGGATGATGTCAGGCTTTATCCCAGCAATGCACATCTGTTGAGCCAGACTAATCAAAATTTGGAAAATTGTTGTACCTCTACAGCTTCTATGTACATTTAATGTTGTAGAACATTAATGGACGCAACTAGTGGAGACCCACTGACTCAGTAAAGTACAGTGACAAACAACAATTATATAAGTATATAATACAGAACTGACTATATATTAAATTATAAAATGATGTAGTGCTACATATAGTAAGGTTTAACCTTAAAGCAACTGCACATACATCTGACAGTCATTCATTTGGCCTAAATTCACAGCACCAAAACTGACACTCCTAAATCAAGTGTAACAGAATCTGAATGAAGACACGTCAGCTCAGTCTACTGAAGTACATGATAAGCCAGTCCTTGGATGAGAGATGATCTCATAAATAATCATACCTGTATTAATATTAATAGTGCATTGTAATGGTTTGATCATAATGGGAGGTATTTACTTTGAGGTGGATATTGATTTCCCACACTTTGAGTTGCAAAACAGTTTTTATTTCCATAACAAAGATAATGTCTTGCATTGTACCAGCTCCACTCAGATGTCCCAATCACAGGCCACGTTTTGAAGAGAAGAAAACTGCATCAGAAACAGTGCAGTTCTACAAAACAGGCTTTTGAGTGCAAGTAGGAGCTGTTATTACTTCCCTGCCCTACAATCATTATAGCTCAAAAACTGTGCATTGATATCCCAATCTGTTATCTCCCTGTTAGATATTAGCACTAACTATATAACTATATATAAACTATATAACTACTAACTATAGCACTAACAGCAAAACGGGGTTTTCAAATACATGAATACCTCACAGCTCCTGCCTTTTGAACAATGGTGGAATTAGCTTAGATACAGAAATGCCATGGTCTGCAACAATACTAGCATAATAATGTTTTGAGCTTTTTTCTTTTGTAGTGCCTATGTATAACACAGTGTTCACTGCAGTTCATCTTCAAACAAGCATCTGAAACACATTCACACAGAATCCCAACAGAATTTCCTGCTGACTTGTCGTACGTATCTGCAGCCTTTTGTTAAAATAAAACTAAAAGACAACCTGTTTTAATACAGATTTAAAAAGGCACCATATGAAAAACAATGCTGACACAATGAGAATTATACAATCAGACAGGCAGAGTGCTTTCCTCTTGGTAGTGTCACCAACTAAATCTAAGCTTGAATAAAACAGGGAATTGGCGAGATGAATAAAGAAAAGAGTTAAATATTCTATCTTTTTTTTTTTTTTGGCCCAGTCTTGAGCACTGTTGTTCTCGGTGTTCTGTTTTGATAATCATTTTTTTATGTCAACTCAATTGATACGATCCACCAGTCAGCTCAAATCAAATTTGTAGTCTACTGTACCTCTCATTGGTCGGAAAACAACATCCTGCCGGGCTGACACTCATCCTGTTTTAGAATCTCTCTTTGCTTTATCATCCAGTCTGACGTCGTCCTTTTACTAACTTTTAATGATATTTAAACAGCTCAATAGTACCTCTCTAACTCATCAGAGAATATTAGCCACAGAATAATGTGAAATCTCCCTTTATCCACATTTGCAAGAACAACTAAAATCATCAGACTCCTCATTCACCTGTTAAACTAGAAAGAACTAGACGTGACAAGGAATTTGCTAATTACACATCATTTTCACTGGATACAGCAGGTAAGCCTACCATAGCCCTTCTATAAATATATTGCCTTTTGCTCCAGAACATAATGATTGTGTCTGTTTTTGTATCAGTTCAGTATTCTTCTTACATACACAAGAGAATGGGACACATAATCAACCAACAGACGTGTTGCACACAGACACTGAAATAGTTATCTTGGGGGTATTTAACTAGGAGAATAGACTGACAATGGTTATATCTCTCTAAATGATATTGCCGTCCTCCTGCTGAACTGTGCAGTACTGCTTAATTGCAGCCGTTAATTGGCTTGCCTCCAAGCTCTTTATTTCATTGCTGAACCCCAACACACGCACTGTAGCAGTCTTAATGTTGGGTTATGTGCTGCTAAAGCTACGATTTACATAACATTTTCTCCCACTGATGTACTGATGAAATGGATGTACATTAACTATTGTGTGGAAAATAAATGAACTCCCATTAGTGTGACTTTAGGTGTTTTCTGCTGGTTTATATAAAAAAATAAAAATTAAAAAAACTATGAATGCTACCGGCTTTCCCACCAGGAAGGTTTAAGTGAGGCTGCCAGCACCGACAGATGACAAGAGTTTTCTCAGGAAGGGGCAGTAAAGGACTCCAAAGTGTCCTTCTGAAATAGCACTAATTCAACAGTTCACATGTAATATTAGAGGTGAGCAGCCCAAGTATGTGGGTAATGACGAGAAGCAAACCCTGCGGTACTTCTAGCCATACCAGGCCAGTTTTACACGAGACTGTCAGCTTTAGTGTTCCTGTGTTAGAGCCTCTACAATAGGAGGTGGGGCAGTGAACAGAGAGCGGCTTCACTCTGGCAGCTCCAAAACACCAATCAAACACTAAATCACGCCTGCACACTAGTAACATTGTGAGGGGCCTGTCACTTCTGGAGAGCCAATTTATGTCGGTTTTACACATGCTGAAGAAAATGAAGGGTTTTTGAGGCACACAAACTGAGAGAGAGAGACTGACTGTAGAGCTGAATGTTAAAGGAGACGAAAACGCGGGGAGGAGGCACCCCTTGAAGATTTATTTAACTCACTACTCTTTATAATTCCTATTCCTTGCACTTAGTGTAATAGATGGAAAAGTGCCACAGTACGCAACGGGAAATCAGCATGAATAACCCTACATTAACACTCAGTTTTAATAGCCTTGACTGGACATTTCCTGAAGACGTAGCCCCAGTGTAAAATAATAGAAATCCACCCTAACGGTAGGCTAACAAAAAAATCTCCTGCAGGTGGGAGCCTGGGAATGAAGAACAAAAAATCTGTATCTGGCCCGAAAAAGCAGCAGATATGGGAAAGGATGACATGAAAGCTCCAGACAGCCTGCAAAGGAATTCTGCATGAAATTCAAAAAAGAAGTGATAAAATAAAAGCTGAAAAAAAGTGTACAGGATTTCTTTGTAATTCAGATCGGGAGGCCAAAAACGGAAGGAGAGAAACTGACAGAAGTAGAGGATTAGTTCTCATGTTTGGCGGGGAAAAACTCCATGTGAAGAAAATACACTGTGCAAAGTCTTTGTCTCTTACAACTTACAAATGCTAAAAAAAGACATACTTTTGTCATCCAATGTAAAACACCATACTCATTGTAATACTGAAAGATCAGAAAAGGCAGTGACATTTACAGGCAGGTAAAGCTTTAAGATGGTAACAGCAGGATATGATTATGGAATCCGGAAACAAATTTTCTGGTGGGCTGTGAGTCTCGTCAGCTATAAACAGGTAATATTGCCACAATCATAATATCCACGATTAATCATTCTAGCAGTTACTGCACCACTCTACCATATTCCAGTATCCAATATAGCTGAAGAAGCTGTTTGATCCTCAGTGTTGTTTGTCACTAAATCAACCAGCTGTTCCAAAGACTACTGCTCTGAAAGCTGTTATAGGGAACATGAAGTCTGTTGAAGTCGCAGTCTTAATAAGCTGAGTCCCTACAAAGAAATGAGCTTTGGAAATTTCATCCAAATAATAATGTCAAAGGGCAGACAGACCTTCTGTGTAACCACACACTCTGCACAAGTCAACAAGACCTTTTCGTTGTCAGGCCCATTCAATAATACCTATAGTTACACAGGCTGTTCCTAGCAGGAGGAGAAGGACTCAGCAGTAACCTTGCATCCCAAGGACACATCATTTGAAATGCATTGGATGCCACGGCGCTGTGATATATCCTTTTTCCAGAATTAACCTCAGCTAGTCTTTCCTGTCACCAACCAATCAGGGAGTATGAGTAGGGACAGGTCCCAAGTCCCGACAAACAAACACAGAGCACTTCTCGCTCCGCCTTTTGTATGTTTCCCTCGTAGGCCAAAAGGTAAAACATGAAAAATGGCTCGGAAGATCTCACAGGCCAGTCAGACACATGTTTGACAAACACAATCTAATTGTGAAACATTCATTGAAAAAATCTTCTTTGGAAATGTGAAAGATGGAAATGTCTCTGTGACCTCTATTAGAGGCAGAGATCTAGCTGTATTCCAAGGTTAGCTCAACCATGAGGCAGTCCAGTCGGCAAGCAAAAGGGCTCCTGTCCATGTGTCTCCAAATAGTAAATGTGAGTGCATTGTCGAGAAGAGGGGAAACTGAAGCCACAGATGGCTAAAAGCATACATGATTAAAATGCAATTCAGTTAGGAGGGTGAGATGGATGAATGACCTAAATGGAATAGGCAGCTGCACAGGTAGAGTGTCCCTGACTAAACTGGCATACATCATGGGGTTTTGATTTGTCTCACAGTGTCATAGTTGGCACGATTTAAAAATCTGAACAAAGGTTAAGACGATGATTAGACCAAGGATGCTATTACTGTGCATGGATTTCACAATGTACATGAAGAATTCGGTCACAAACTGAAACCACAAAACACTAACAAACTATGATAACATTACTGAAAGCAGAGCCAACTTCTTTCAATTGTTTTAATTAAATGCCAAGAACGAGGCATCTCTTTACAGCATAATAACGGTCCCACTGCTAAATTCGGATTTGACATTAGATTAGCGTCTTTGAGCTTTCTCCCTGAATACCCTGAAGAATGTGACGCTGTCTGTACTAAGGCACAATTTCAAAGAAGAGTGACTTTGTGATTATTAATTAAAGTTCTAATTACTGAGGAGCCACTAGTAAAAGACCAGTGCTAGCTCTTCAAAGCATTTAATGGCTTATCTGTCTTTCTGCTACAAAGAAACACAATTTTAGAGAAAATTGAACACTGACAAACCTGCATATGTCGGTGTCACATAGCAAAGGCATGTTTTTTTTTTTTATTCAGCAAGTCAGGATATTTGACATGATATGCATATTTGATTGAAAAAAAAAAAGCATAATTTAAAAAAAAAAAAAAGAAGAAATTTAAAAACGCAGACAGCAAAAACAATCTTAAAGGTCCCATGACATGGTGCTTTTTGGATGCTTTTATATAGGCCTTAGTGGTCCGCTAATACTGTATCTGAAGTCTCTTTCCCGAAATTCAGCCTTGGTGCAGAATTACAGCCACTAGAGCCGGTCCCACTATGAGCTTTCCTTAGGATGTGCCATTTCTGTGTCTGTAGCTATTTAGGGGGGGGGGGCAAGGTGGAGAGTGGGGGTGTGGCCTTGACCAACTGCCACTTTGCTCGTTTGAAAGCCATGATGTCTCTTTCTCATGGGTCGGCCAAATTCTCTGGGCAGGCAAAGCAGAGAAATATATATTTTTCCTTGACCCATTTTGATTTGCAAAATGGGTCCGTTAGATGAGAGAAGCAAAGTGTACGCGTGGTGTCTGGTCTGTGGCGGAATTGTTTTCTGAAACTGCAAAATAGCACTAGGGAACATTTGTGCCGGAACACGCCTCCTCTTTTTGCTGAACCGCCCCCGGGATTCTGTGGAGGGAAAAGTCCGCTGTGCGTCGGGTGCAAAATAGGAATGATACATGCGTCGGTGTACAAAGTCAATTGCGCTGGGTGCAAGATAGGGCCCTATGTCTCTCTGCAAAATGTACTTTATTCCTCGGCTGCTACAGTAAAGTCCTGGTAATGGTGTCCAGAGCACCGATCAACTTGTCTAATGAAATAAACTCTTAATTTATGTGGCAAACAAGCATTATTTTGGCCACTGCAGGAACTGCTTGTTCAGTCTTATTTATGAGTCATACAAGGGAAGTGCATGCCTCCTGCCCAGTGCCGCAGTGTGCAAAAGAGGATGTGGTTTAATCTTCACTTCCATCTTTAATGAGATCTGATGCAGGATGAAGCAGCATCGCTAAAACATAATGCAGGCCCTACCCACCGAGCTGCACATAGTGGCATATTATTGTTTAAACGTACCCTTTGAGGGACATGCACAGAATTTGTTTATTATCTGCGATTATATCATAATTATCCTGTTCACTTGTATTATTATATCTGATGTATTTACTCCTTGTTGCTGTTTATATGTATGTTTGTTCTTGTGTTTTGGCAACATAGATGTATTTCTTTTTGTCATGCCAATAAAACAAACTGAAATTGAGAGAGAGAGAGAGAGAGAGAGAGAGAGAGAGAGAGAGAGAGAGAGAGGAGAGAGAGAGAGAGAGAACATTAACTTGAGTAGAACCAGACCACAGACAGGTGGGGAGGGGAACTGCAAGTAGTGCAGAATTAACCTCTCGAAGCACCCTGTGCTTTAATGAAATGGATCGGCCCAAATTCTCTGCCCTCTGGTCAGTGTTCCCTGTAGTGTTAGGAGGGGCGAGCATGTGCGTATGGACTGGAGCCATGTGAAAGAGAACTGGGAAAGACACAGTCTTGATTGATAGGATTGGATATCCGAACATGTTTTTTTTTTTTTCTTCTTTTTTTTATCCAACAGAGAGTAAAAACATTCACTCTAAAACCTCAGTGGATATATTGTATGTTTGAGTTACAAAAGCCCCCTTCCCTGAAGCCTTTGAGGTAAAAAACAAACTCTTCTAGCTCTGTGGCCTGCTCGGGGAGCACCGATACCCTGTCAATACCTCTCTTTGCCTTTACTCCGCCTCCTTGCTCAAAGAGAGGGAGCATTCATTCTTCAATTTGGCCTTATCAAGTTTGAATCGAGTTAACAGCTGTATGTCAATCTTTTCTAGAACTCCGGTTGCAGATATGTAATCTCCAGCGGTGTCTCCTGGGCATATTTAACTCATACATAAGTACAGGGATTGTCTCCTGCAAATATATAATGTGTCACTGCTAGCCAGACAGCAGGTATTGGTTACAGCCACACAGTCTAGACAGGCAGCATACTAGCTTTAAGAAAAATGATACGTATTTATATATTTTCTCTTTGACATTTTGTAAATAGAAATATGGAGGAAATAAAGAATTGATTCCAATACGATTTTAAAAAACACATGTATTCTCCTCTTGCCAACATATACACACACACATATGGAGCTAACAGACAGGCTCTTCCTGCAAAACCTTCTCATACGGTTGTCTCTTGCACACTAATAGGCTGGTCTGTGAGGGCCAATGCTCCGTATGGGAAGCTTATTAAGCAGGAGGCTACGTTCAAGCTAGCAGCCCAGAGGACAAGAAGAAAAGGGAGGGGTCCCATTGTGGGAGCCCACTGGCCCGCAGTGTCTCCTGCTCGACTAATGTAATCTATGATCTCTCCCATCGCAATTAAAAGACAAAATAGCCTCAGAACAGCTGTAAAGGGAGGCCTCACAGGAGTACACTAACCGCTGTTAATGTCAGAAGTCTCATTTAAAGAGCAGCATCTGTTTAGGTTCCATGCACGGCCTCATGCCTCCGAGCCCGCTAACAGCAGATACAACCCTGCCCATCTGGAGCGTTGTAGCAACACTGTCCTCGACTTACACAACCGACTGACACTCGTATTGTTTTGTTCAAGTCAGGAGACACCTTTGACTTTAGATGTTTGTTTTATTTTGTTTGAGGTCAAAGAGACTATTAGGTTGTAGTTAATTGATTTCTACGTTAAAAGTTCCTCATTGATATGTATGTGATATACTAATTATCAAACTACAATTGGAATTAACTCAAAAACCACAGTAGGTGCAAAAAGCCTCAGTAAACATCAATAACTGTTCTCCAAATATTAAATAAAAGTGCAGTTATTCAGCAGCAATACAGTAATACACTTTCTGGATTGAAACATTTCATTGTCCAAATCACCGTGAAGGCAGATTGAATTAGGGGATTACAGTATTTTTGGTTGGTAATAACATGGTGTGGCGTATATAATGAATTGATTAACACATGTAAATAATACATGGGGTAAACACTTTGTGCAGGAATGACTAAACAGAAAGTTAATTGTGTGTATCTGTGTGTGTGTGTGTGTGTGTGTGTGTGTGTGTGTGTGTGTGTGTGTGTGTGTGTGTGTGTGTGATTCCCAAAGCTTTTAAAATGAATTCAGTTGAGTCGATATTACTTGTTCAACTTAACCGGTAGCCTGTAGCTTCCTTCAGATCTCTTTACTGTCGGTCCAATAGAAACACTCCACTGTTTGTTCTGATTCAAGGAACAGGAAACAGCAGTGCATGCAGCCAGGAAATGGGCTGCCAAGTGAAAGAACAGGAGGTCCAGTAAAAAATGAAATGACAGTTATTTGTTTAGGAAGACAGCGGAAGGATGTTCACTTCAGCAGATCTGATCAGATAATTCCATAGTTCAGTGGCTTGCAACGGGAAGTATGCCCATGCATCACTCCTGTCAAAATGAGCTGAAAACACTGATTATGTCATTTCTCAATGAGGTCATTTTCTAATCAAGTTATCCAGCAATGTTGCCTTGGTGTGTAGAATATTGTTTTTCAGATGTTAACATATTACAATGCTGACTTCATGTAGGACTTCTATTCATATGAGCAATAAAAATATTTTTTCTCATGCACTTTATAGCTAACAATATATTGAGGGGCTTGATGGGGTTGCTGATCAATACCAATGACAAATAAGTGCTTTGCCAGCTGCAGAGATGATAGGCTTTTTAAAACTCACTTTCCAGCCCTTACTCTGTTTTGGCACCAACATTGCCTACAAGTTGTATTTTCAAGACACTCCCAATTCCCCCAGTTGCTACCAAAAACTCCTTCCCATAAACCCTTCCAACTACTCTTTGATGGAGTGTGGTTCTGCAAGTTAGCGTCTGGCGTCCCAACACAAACAATCTCATCACAACTGAAAACAAAATGGTTCCTATCTTGCACCCTGCGCAAAGCCTGTGTGTGTCTTTGCTATTTTAAGACCGTCCAGCACCCACGTCGTTTAAATAGCAAATGAACCAGCGCCCATCTTTACGCTCATGGGCGTGCTGGTCTTACAGGGAGGTGTGTTCAGGTGAATTCTTGGCGTATTGCTATCTTGAGGCAGCAGGAAGTGATCGTGCCATTGACCAACAAAAACCTAAAGTCAATAGCGCAGCATTTCATTGTTATTTTAACAGCGCATTATTAAAATGTGTCAAGACTCGTGAACAGCGCAAGCCTAGGCGCAGACACACAGGGACGCGCAGCAGCACACAAAAAGATTAAAAATAAAATATTACAATGTGATATAGTATTATGATATGCTCCCGCTCTTTTACTTCACGCACAAGCAGATCAGTTTCTTCTCTCCTTCCTGCTCAACAAATCCACCATCATAATAGCAATGCACCAAGGTACAAACGCGTCTGTAAAAAGTGTATTCTCATAGGTAAGATGGCAGATTTGGGAGGAAAAAATAATGGGGAAAAAACCCTGCTATAGGCTTTAATCGGCACAATATGCACATACATCCTCTAAGAACCAGCTGAAATGTTTGCAGCATCACTCTTCGCCTCCCAGTGAACCATTGCCTGCAATTGGTTAGCAATTTCATGTGATTGGATGCAATTTTTGCAAATGGGTTTGGGCTGCATTCTTTCCATTTAACTGTTTTTATATGATTTCCACTTTGGGTAAATGGAACAGGTGTGAGACCAAGATGAATCAATTTAAGTTGACTGGAAAATTCGATCCTTTATCAGTTCATTGAATGCACAATGATCTACCAAGTCTGTTTTTTCCCACTGTGCTGTTCAAGTTTGCTATAGGCTTACATGCTAAACTTAGCTGCAAATAATGTTCTTCACAGCCTGTGCTTCAAGTGGTCAGAGAAGATTATCAAATGCATGGGCCTGATTTATCATGGCTGTACACATTCACCGACTCATCAAAAAACAATAGCAGAAAGTAGCTGGTCAGCATGCATACTCAGCAGCTTTCATGTAGCCCAGATTAGGGAAGACGTATTGGTAATCAAGTTTATCATGTACACAAACCTGCAATTTTCATGTTTGAGCCTGATTCATGGCCAACAAACAAAACACAAAATACACCAAAATGTAGCATTTAAAATATATTTGGATGAAATACAAATTGCCCAACATGAAGTGCCTGAACTGTGTTGAAACATCATTTTTGATAGTGTGTACCTCAAGAGACTCAATACTCAACATCTCATAGCTTTCGAACATGGGGGCAATGTATCACATGCCATATTTCTGAGGAGGGAAATAATTTGTAGCTTTTAGGAATGGGTGCAGCTGACACTAAGTTAATAATTATAGTGTGTAGAAACACAAGAATCCTGAATATCAGCAGATCATTAACTCTCTCCTAAACATTTCCTCGGATTGGTACAATTGTGCACATTAACAAGGGTAATAATTGGATAACTATTTACATGTAAACAAGGACTCTGTTGAGTTGGTATGATCACCAATGTACTGTGAATAACTAATTCCAGATTTGTCATGGTATACAGGCTTACAATGGGACTCCAACACATTTAGCAGAGAACCAAGGGTCAGATCTGTTACATCATGAGATCACATCTTTGCACAGCTTTTTAAAGTTTACAACAACCAGGGCACAGGTTAACGGTAACCAGTGTTTCCCATACATAGCTTCTACTTGGGCGCCCCGCCCAAGTAAATAAAATCGGATCCAATCAACGGTGTATTTTTTTACAGCGGACACAGACCAGCGGCCTCGAGCCCCTCACCCTTCTGAAGTCACGCGCCGCTTGCATGACAGCGTCAACGCTGCAGAACTGAGTACATTTTAATATATGTTTATTTATTGTAAGTAATATTGCGAAATCCAACAACGTTATGGCATATCGCATATTTTACTCATATAACTACCCTGAAAATTCTGTCTGATGCAGAATAATGTCACAATAATTGTATTGTATCATCGTTAAGTCTAATTTGTTTAATATGTAAATAGTTATTCTTTCTAAATTATTGGTTAATGTAATGTAGTCAGTTTTCAATAAATAGTTAATAAACCTTCATTTGACTAGTCTATTACTGAACTCAGCCATCAAGCGCCACGCAGTCACATCCCGTGCCACCCGCCACCACAGGTAAATTCTCAACCTGTGGGAAACACTGCAGTATGCATTAGTTTCCCAAACAAAGCACTGAAAACAGCCCTGAAACAATGTGATGCAGTGTAATCACATTTACGTAAGGCATTCTAACAAAGAATATGGTTGTTACAACTAATGTCAAAGAGTAACTAATAGAGTAACTAAACTAATGTCACGATTTTGATTAATTAAAAAATAGAAAATTAATTAAAATTTGCTTTCAATCTCGGTTATCGAAATCAAAAGCAGGATAGGCAATTCCCCCAGTATTTGTTTTCTGAAGAAAAACAACAACACACACAGTGCAGCTCACCGGCTGGTAGCATGCAGGTGAAGACACAGCATAACGTTATTTTACATGCAGCTGCACTTATCCAGACGCCATGACCACTACCGACAGAGAAACAACACAAATGGAAAATCCTCCCACTTCCCTGAAGTCACGGTGTGGCAACATTTTGCCTTCCCCATGAGTTTTGTAAACAACCACGTAAATCGTGTTGGCACCAACAGAACATCATGGTGCATTCAGGTGCTCCTCTCAAATTGTTGTTTTGACTACAGTTATGAAATATTCAGCTGTGATAAAATTGTGTGTAAAGCTTCTTTTGTATGAAAACATGTAACCGATTAGGGCACAGACATAAAAATAGTAGCTTCTTATTGTATAAATGTTGCAGGGGCATAGAATATTAATTGAAAAGAGGTTTGGAGCGCAGACTCGCATGTCACTCAAGCAGTCAGCAGCTGAACGCGCCGCTGGTGGCGAGAAGTGGAGCACAGAGCAAAAGTCTGCTGTCCTGTAATGCACGCTCTATACTTACAATCCTCTTATTAGAATGTTTTTCTGCCATAAACACAAACGTTGCCTTTTGCATATAACACTGCAGCTTGCTGGTCTGGCGTGCAGGATTTGGTGATCATTGGGGTGGACGGATCATGCCGTGGGCTGCGCACTGGATCATGGCTGTGCTCCTGTATCAAGCGGTGGCACACAACTTGCATCTTACTTTGGATCATCTTACTACTTCAAATTGCACCCACACTTTAGATTTTCTATTCCCAGACATTTCCAGTTAAAGATTTAAATCCCTGCCGCCAAGATGCTCCTCCATTGGTCATGGATCATGGAAAGTGAAACTTAAATCTTTCATTGAGGCGGTTGGATTTATTCACGCACCTTAAAAAGATTTATTAAAAGCTTCTTTTTTTGCACATTTTACATTTACAGCATTATATGTTGATATTTACACTCACCTAAAGGATTATTAGGAACACCTGTTAAATTTCTCATTAATGCAATTATCTAATCAACCAATCACATGGCAGCTGCTTCAATGCATTTAGGGGTGTTGTCCAGGTCAAGACAATCTCCTGAACTCCAAACTGAATGTCAGAATGGGAAACAAAGGTGATCTAGGCAACTTTGAGCGTGGCATGGTTGTTGGTGCCAGACGGGCTGGTCTGAGTATTTCACAATCTGCTCAGTTACTGGGATTTTCACGCACAACCATTTCTAGGGTTTACAAAGAATGGTCTGAAAAGGAAAACCATCCAGTATGCGGCAGTCCTGGGGGGCGAAAATGCCTTGTTGATGCTAGAGGTCAGAGGAGAATGGGCCGAGTGATTCAAGCTGATAGAAGATCAACTTTGACTCGTTACAACCGAGGTATGCAGTAAAGCATTTGTGAAGCCCCAACACGCACAACCTTGAGGTGGATGGGCTACACCATAGGGCTTTGACTCCAAACTTTGTTATTTGAATATAATTCGAATATTTAGAAAAATGATATTCGAATGAATATTAGGCAGCCCTTAATATTCAAACCTGTTATGACTCTGTGTTTTATTCTGTTTTTAGAGCAGCAGCGTTACATGTTTTTCTCCAGGATCAGATCAGTCCCTTGGTCTGGTCCCACTGCACAGTTGCTTCTACCGTGGTGGACAGCGGACACAGCTATCGGTGTCTGCGATGGATTAGATTTAAAAAACAGATATCTTTAAAGTTATTTAGATGCGAGTTAAAAAAGAAAAGAAAAAGGAGTTTGCTTATCTGGAACTCAGTAGTGGTGAGAAATGGCAAGTCATCCGGCGTTATCTAATGGGATGAACGTTGTGAAGAAGTATGGATACCTGAGGAAGCAGAAACACGGACACAGGCGCTTTTTTGTGCTCCGGGAGCTGACCGAGCACTGCCCTGCCCGGCCCGGTTCAGGCACCGTTAATTATGTATGCGATTAATTTTGATTAATTAATCACTGAGTATGTAATTAATTAGATTACATTTTTTTATCGATTGACAACCCTAATTTCAATTAAAGATATCTCTCTCTTTTAATTCTAATTTGCTTTAGAAATGACAGCGTTAGTGTCCTAAAACCTGTAAAATAGAGTTATCCAATCAGATTTAGTTGTTGTCTCTAGGCAGAAAAAAGGTTACAGCTCTGTCACTCATTGGTTAGGACTTCATGACCGGGACATAAGTCCAGAGTGTTTGTGTTAGTTTAGTAGATGACAGGTGAATCAGCCAATCACATTTCTCTATTGTAGTGGGCGGGACAGTTCCAGACCACACGGTTTCGCTAGTGCTTATTTCTGCCACGCCACGAGTCACGTCAGATTGATTTTCATCTGCAATGATGGTTGTTTAACAATGAAGACAACAACTTCCATAATCGTATCCTATGTGTTTTGATTGAGAGAAAATTACATATTGTATGTTTAGTTATGTTTGTATGTTTAGTTCTTGAACAGATGTGAAAATGTGACATGAAAACTACTGGTGCTCCTAACCACAGTACTGAGAAAAACCTATTGGCACCAGTATAAACTGCTGCAGTAAATGTATAAGACTAAACTCTACACAGATGTCAGTGAAAAAAGCTCCCAGAACAATGCAGAGGAAAGCGGAACAAACCAAAGATAATAATTACCATTACCAAATGGCTAGTTTGTTACATCAAACAAAAATATGTAATATGTCTCGTAACCACTCTCAGTTGAACTATTTAGGGTATCACTTTGCAAAGTGCCTAAACTTTATAACTGAATTCAAGAGCAGCAGATCTAAACTGAGGAGCTATTGTGTGTTCTATACGGCACTTTTCATTTGGATAGCCCCTTAGTAAACGGAAGAAAAGTTATTCCAAAAACACTGATGGAGGAAGCAAACTTGAATGTGGAGGTTCTGGGTGGCTTAATCTCACACTAAACAGGCAAGTGTATAAGGACACCATGCCTGGCTGCAGCCTTAATCATCCTGAAAGAACATATATGTGTTGCAGTTAAATCCAATTTCTATTTAGTAGCATTATTGCTCTCTGAGAGCTCCTGCTTTTCTGCTGTAAAGACCATTATAGCCACATAGAAAAATCCAGAACAGAAAAAGAGAGTGTGAGAGTGTTTGTATTTACATTTGGATTTTCCCTGTTTAAATGTTATGGTAATCATTATTATCATGCAACCTGATACATTTTGCATGTAAGGGACTGTATATTTTCCCCAAAAACATTCAAAACAAATACCTTGCATAAATGGAGACTTGTTTGATAGCATTTCCTCTAAAGGTTTGAACACTGTACAAGATTGAAATTAACTCCCCTACAGATGCTCTCTTTTTGCATTCATGTTATCATAACTTGATCTTTGCTCAATGCTGCAAAGAACATATAACAAACTTATATTAAAAGAACAATTCAACTGGGGCGACCTCTGGCTCACCCAGCAGAGTGTGCACCCCATGTAGACTGAATCCTTGGCAGCGGCCTGCGTTCAAATCCGACCAGTGGCCTGCTACTGTTGCTGCATATCATTCCCCCTCTCTCTCTCCCCTTTCCTGTCTTCAAGCTATCCCGTCAAATAAAGGCCACAAAAGCCCAAACTATATATATATATATATATATATATAAAAACAATAGTGTTCAAATGTATCCTGCCTCGTGTACTAATTCTGAATATACCTTTTAACAGTATGTAACTTAAAGAAACAGCTCGGCCAATGGAACTCTTATTTTACACACGTAAAAGACATGAATAAAACATGTTTCATTCCGTCTTAATAATGGTGCTGCTACAGTAGTAGATGTAGGCAATTGTGTGGGACACATGCATGGGCTGTCTCATCACCATGTTGTATGGGTCTTTGCTCAAGAGGATTAAAAACTACCTAAGATGCTGGTATTAAGAGTTTTACAGTCCAACAGCCAAAGACTTAATGCTATTGGAAATGGTGGCCGTTCCTAAAAAGAGCAACAGGGACTTCATAGGGGGCTAAAGACGGGGTAAAACTGCGCCTCAGCTAATGATGCTATGCAAGCGCAAGTGTCCACAGGAAGAAAGAGAAGGCCTGATGGCTGACTGAGCAAGAGCTAAACTGGGAAAAGGGGGATTAGACCCTTGATTCAGGGAATTCAACTTTGTGGACTGAGGTGAAAGGAGTTAGAATAGTCACCCATGCCTGCTTCAACCCTGCTTTGTCCTGAGAGACAATAGACTTAGCTACTCTTATCCACAGCTCTCTAGTTCTGATCACAACCCATTACTAATGCACTACCATTGCACTTAAGACAGCAATTTACTGATTGCCATCAGTTTCAGATGTTGAGACAGTGCCTTGAGTCGTCCAGATTTGTTATGATGTGATTGGTGTGGGGGTCTCCGCATGAAAGTGCAGACTGCTCCTGATTCACACAGATGAAAAAAATGCATAGAGTAAGATGAAGTGAGGAGGGAAATAAATGAAGGTGGCTGAGGCCATTTCGTAAGGGGAATGAAGAGATATTGCACCACATTCCAACTGCTTCGGCTGCCGATTTAAATGAAATGCTTGGCTCGGCTCTGGTATGGAACCTCATGCAAATCTCCAAGCTGCCCTCTGACCTGCAGACAATTGTGGAGCAGTGCTTAGAGAGCGCTCCCAGAGATCCTCCCCTGGACTCCAATTAAGGGGGCTTCACATTACTATACACAACAGGCTAAATAGGGGCCGAAGCATCTTAAGCTGCTCTGCATGTGTTGCATAGCCCGCTGACGCCACGGCAAATGCAATGAGAGAGGTGATTAGGTATTGAAAAAAGAGCCTCCTGAAAGTGGTGTTATTTGAAACACTTCACAATTACCACAACCGGGGAAAGCACAGATAAAAGAAATGTCAAAGAAGACAGCGAGAACATGGCTTATTAGACGTGTGGTTGTTCGAGTACATACACAGCACGTTACACCTCAAGGATTAAAGTCGGGGTGCCAATAAGTAAACATTTATGGATGTTTGTTTTTTCAGAGTTTAATCTTAACTGACCCCTTTATCGTAAGAGGTGTACCGTTTGGCAGGCGCTCTGCATTCTAATAAAAAGGATGCAGCAGTTACAATAAAACGCAGCCTACACATAATCATGAGGCAGTGTGATACATACTGTATGGTGTATGCACAAGCAGTAAAGTTGTACCACTGCAATGATATAGGACTGCATTTGGCCCTTACAGTAAACACAAGCCAGGGCACCTACAAATTAAGGTTGTTGCTTTCTGAGGAATAATGTGTAGACTGAGGGCATAAAGCTTAGTGTTTGCTATATGATTCCCATAAAGCTGTTATTAGTTGAATAGTATGAACAGGGGTGCCTGGTTAGCTCACTTGGTAGAGCGGGCACCCATAAATAGAGGTTTACTCCTCGATGCAGCGGGCGCGGGTACGACTCTGACCTGCGGCCCTTTGCTGCATGTCATTCCCCTTCTCTCTCCCATTTCAAGTATAAGCTGTCCTATACAAATACAGGCCTAAAATGCCCTAAAAAATAATCTTAAAAAAAAAATAAAAAAAATAGTATCAACAGCACATTTCCCTTTATATTCATATTTGGTACCAACACAGAGACTTTGAATCCAACTGCACTTTACCTTGTCCATTCAATCTGATGACTGCATGCCCCAGGCTTGACTGATTGGAATTACTATCTTTGCCTGAAAAGTATTAATTAAAATCCATTTCAACAAGAAATTACCAATATGAGGACATTAAGGTCAATAGTGATGCAGCACGAGAGGTAGTGGAGTTGCTTATTGCATTTCTCTATACACCACTTCATGAAGTAGACATTTGTGAAGTAGTCACTTAAACAGAACACTTCATTTGAAAGGTCACAGGTGCTTTATCAGACTGCGAGGGCTGCTTGCTCTGTAGCTGAGAAAATGCTCTAAGAGGCACTGCAAACGAGAGGGACCATATGAAAGATGGGCAGTGACAGCACGGCTACATGAAGCAAGAAATGCATAAGGATTGCATTTAAAGCTTGCCAAAGACCTTATCACCTGTCACTTTGACCGAGCATCTGCTTGCCAATCCATGTGAGTGCTCAGGTAGGTTGTTTCCCACCCCATCTCATCAGAGATGCATTGAAACTCAATCGCTTGCATGGAATCAATGGGTTTGAGGAGAATTACCTGAGCAGATTAGAGCTGGAAGCAGCTGGAGAGAGCTAACGTTGATTATTCCAGCTTTTCCTACTCTGTTTGTTTTCCCCGCACTTTAGCTAAATTAGTCATTACAGTCACACAGCCAATCTCACAGCGGCCACCACACAGTCAAAGACACACCTGCAGAAGCATCGCAAACAGCTAGTTTAGTGGCGCACAAACTCCGACAAGCTAATGAGGAAAACTGTCTCTTTTGCAATTTCAGTGTGAAACCTTGTGGAATTAAAACGGCCAACCAACACAATCAAAAGTGTAAAATTGGAAAGATTGTTGAACACTAAATGGTCTATCAGCATAGTTAGGCTGTATATTTCAGAACACATCATGCAAAATCAGTTTCTTGTAGTAAAAGTTATCATTTTGTCACCTGATTTAGTGCATTTGAAAGCAACAGAGGAAGTATTAGGCTTTCAACATCATAAAATAAAGTGATAAATAACTTCATATTACAGTACAGAAAACCCTTTAACTGAGATTTTTAAACAGCTTTTTGTTGGCTGAGAAGGAAGAAACTGGTAACTAATTTATGATTCACCGTGAGCAGTGTAGGATGAATGTTGACTATCTGGCCATGGAAACCCAACATTAGTTAGTGAGTTAGTTTGACAGAGGGGAAAACAGACGGATCCAGACGTAGGGTAAATTCAACCCATGTAGCCCTTTTCAGATGTGGAATTTTCAACATAACTGGATATTACAGTGCTACATTTTACATTTTTTACATTACATTTTGCTTGTCATCTACCATCCGAGAGGGAGCTTGAAAGCCTTTTTCTGATCTCATTGTAGCGGCAGCACTGATGGAGAGCAACAGTGAGTTGGAAAAGAATGATATCAAAGAAGAAGAGTCTCCTCAGTTCTCTCTGTCACTACCCGATGTGAGTCGAGTGCAGATGTGAGCTGCGCATGTGTCACTTTGCGACGAGTAGCTTACAAGATGCTAACGAGAGACTTCTGTAATGTCAATACAATAAAAATGGACCTACATAGTTCGTTCACTGCTGGCTACAAGTTAGCAATCAAACACGACAAAAGCTGTCACTTGAATGGTGTTTTGAGCTAACGTTAGCAATCAAACAATCATAGATAGCTAAAACGTTTTTGAAATGATTTCCATCTTCTGTTATTGTTTGTAATGAGAAAAGTTTATTATTTTATGGATTTCACAAATTTCAGTATGACACGTTATGCCATAAACCGTTTAAATCTGAGCATGAGCAACTCACATCTGCACTCGACTTGGGTAGTGACACTCTCTGCGAACAATGACAGATTTTAAAACCTGTTTTACAGTTGAGCCGTTAACCTCCATGATCAACGATCAATGTCAGCGCTGCAGGACTCACATGACATTTTTTCATCAATTTCATCATTAGTTATGAAATTTGGGTGATTTTCAATATTTGTTCAAATACTGTATGCAAAGTCCCAAAAGCAGCTGGCAGATGAACAGAAGTTGAAATTGTACAGGGACTTCGCTAATGATTTATTTGAGGTTGTATATATTTTATAATAATTTTTTTTTCTCTTTTGCCCCGCACCACAAAAGGGAAAAGAATTTAATCAAAACACACACAACTCCTCTACAACATAATTTTGGCTCACGTACAGTATTTAATGGTTCATTAAACTGATTTTATTTCCAAATGATAACCGATTATTACTTTATCATAGTGTGGTGGCAACAATGCAAAAATAGCCCTTTCAAAAGCTTTCTAATGCTGTAGCCTTTCCGTTAATGTTACAGCATTTAATTCCACTGTCACTGCTGACATGACATGAAAAACTGACAAGATCTTTTCACGCATGAAGCAGACATGTACTGTAAAATTGCCAGCAAATTTATGGAGTGAAATGCAAAGGGGCATTAAGCTCAGATGGTTATGTGTCTGCACGCATAGTCGCAAGGGTATGCTTGACGTAAATTTGGTAATTTGCTTATGTCTGCATGGGTCCTCAGACCAGATTGTATGATCACACAAACCATCCTCGCCGACTGAACGTGTGTCTGTGCACATCTGCATATCCAGAATCCCAAATTAGTATAAATGGAACCAAGTGTGTGTCTACCGTCCATGTTCATGTCCGTTTGGGGGTATATCAGGGCCTTTACAGTGACAGTGTGCTCCCCTGACCGGTCCTCTGTCTCAGCTAAAGCGTGATTTATGGTTCTGCGTAGGCTTCAAGCAGAGCTTTCGCCGTAGCCTACGTAAGATGCAAGAAGTTTATACTCGTGCGTTGGTGTGTGCATCGAGCCGGCATGTGTGTGTGGAGAGTGTGTGGTAGAGCGAGGGAGAAGTGAGAGAGTTACGGTGATTAGCTTAGGAGCGAGTACCGACTCTAGAGTCACTGTGAGAGAAAAAAGTGTCTCCCCTGTTCTTTCTGACCACGGTGGGAAATCTGTAGCAGGAAAAGTTAACCCTCTCCTTGATTTCATGTTGTTTATGGAGAAGGAGAACCAGGAAATGAGAAGAGGGAAATGCAACGCTGCCAAGACATGACGTGCGTCGCCGCAAGGTATTTTTCAAGAGGTGCCCGTCAGGCTGCGGCGTAGGGTCCGGCGTTGGTCCATGTCTGCACGTACCTGCGTACGCAGCGACCACGTAGATTTTACGCAGAAGTATAACTCACGCTTAACTCCTCTTTTGGCAGTGGGAGCTCCAGCTCAGGAAAACAAAACAGACTGCTGTGTGTTTCAATATGACTGAAAGAGCCCACTGGTAACGGGTAAATAAATAGATGAGCCAGTGGGGCTCTAAATTTATAGTTTCATATTTCATACGGTACCATTCAAATTACCAAATAAATCATGGCTCTGTAAAATGTATCCACATTTCTGAACAAACTGCTTGGCAATTGCTCACCAGGTAAAACATAAACACAACTGGCTTTCGCAATTCTCTCTCTCACAACAGAGCTGACCATCGTATTGGTCTCCAGGCAGCAATGAAAAGCACAAGGATATCTCAAAGACTGCTTGGTCCTGTTAGACTGTGCTGCACAGCTTTGATGGGTTTCATTCTCAGCGCCTTAACATCATTTATCAAGAATATTGCAAAACCACGGACTTTGGGCTCGGCAAGGTAGGCCGCATGTCCATTCTGTTTGGGGTGACTCAGCATGGTCACCATGGAAACCTGAATGAACAAAGGCAGAGAGTTCGCTAAACATGGAGGGGGCAAGGCTATGTGATGTGGGTGGTGGTGTCAGCGAGCAGAGGTAGAGGGTGGAGGGGCAGACTGGTTGCATGAAACTAATCAAAGAACTTCTTTGACTTGATAACACTATGTTGCTGCTACTGAATGCAGGAAAACTTTTCTTTTGTTGTAGTTAACTGACATCATGAGGAGAACACCTAGCAGACCTTATGTGGTGTAAACTGATGCTCGACACTTGTATCCCCACAGTCATACACAAGTCTCACACTGACAAAAACAGACAGAAAGAGTGGCTCAGGTAAACTAACGGCTGGATATGTGAGAAGCCTCAAATGCCTGTCAGTCTATGTGAGAAATCGCACACTGAGACACCATGGAGGATTCCATGTCACTGCATTCATAGGAACCAGGCAGGGGTTCAGCAGCCTTAGCCCTAATTATAACCCAGCAGATGACTGCACATCATACAGAGCGCTGTTACACCACAGTAAGGGGGAAAATGAATACTTTTCTATTACTTCTGACACACTCAGCTTCAGACCTGACGAAAGATGTGACTGATCCCCGCCAACCCGCTGACAGATCTGGTGACAGAAAAGAACTGTTTCTCTCGACACCTGCGTTTCCGCAGGAATAAGAATCTCCTGCTGGCACAGCAACAACAGTGAAAGCCTTTTGACTGCAACAGTAACTTACTTACGCCATTAATTACTAATTCAATATAGTCTGAGATTATACTGGCGTTTTAACAAGAAAGTAAAGAGGAAACATGCAGTCATATTCACAGAGAATCCCTTTTAACAATAGATCAGGAGATCAGTAATGGGTTGTTGAGTCTGTACAGCTAACTCTGTAGTGAGTATGCTCTTGTGGATAAACAGAGAGGAGGAAAAAGAGGCTTTCTCCAGGGAATGGTAGATAATTCCCAATTGAGGCCATCGACTCCCACCCAAACACACACACACACACACACACACACACACACACACACACAGACAAGACAAGAATGAGAACGTTCATTAGGAGGATACTGAACTCTAATTAAGCAAGGTGGAAGGATCACACGCAGGTGTGGGTTGCACCTGGTTTTCAGAACCCTCGCTTCTTCACGTCGCAACCACATGGGGATGATAACACTCTCCCTTTCTGCGGCTGTGACGTCACTCTCAGCACACACCCCTATTGATACCGAACCCAGACACCCTGCGTCCCTCTGCTCCTCCTAATGCCCCTCTGAGGCGCCGGTGCAGGCGTGAAATTTGGCGGGCTGGGAAAGCATACACAAAAGAGAACAGACGGCAATCCACAACAGGAGAAGACACTCTTCCTGCTTGACTGGCAGATAGATTTCTGTTGGTTGGCTCCAACTCTTCAGCTCAGACAGAAAGAAATGTACAAGGCAGAGTAAAGAGGCCATGTGTAAAAACACAGCTGTTTTTTTACTCCTTGAGAATTAAAGACATAACTAGTCCTCTGATATTTTACTCCAGTGCGCTCTAGAATCAACTTCACAAGCAGAAGAATATACAGTAGCTACTGTAGTCTGGCAGCAGGAGACACTGCTGGAGATCGATACCATTCCACATTATACACAGCTGTTAATGCACTCACACTTAAAAGTCCAATGTCATTTTTACAAGAACTGTCCTGGAAATACACAATACAGCTTCTATAGCTGCAAATCCATTTTGGGGCATCACCTGTTGCTATCAAATCGAATTCTGTCCATGTGTCACTATGTGTGTGTGTGTGTGTGTGTGTGTGTGTGTGTGTGTGTGTGTGTGCTTGACTGTGAGTTTCTGAGAGCATGTGTTTTATCAGTTGCTGGTGCTTGTTTGAACGGAGCACTGATGAAAGCCTAGACAAACACAAGAGAATGTCAACCAAGGCCTAAAGTCAACAGACCGAGCCTCAACTCTTCCAGGGACCCCTGTGAGAAAGGCACGCCCTCCGACACCGCACTGGACTGGACAACGCTCCTCTCCACCAGACTCCACCGGCAAGACAGAAATATACTCAACACAGATACAACCATGTTCGCTAGTACAGTATGAAGACGTGAGGAGGATGTGAATAATGAGAGAGAGAGAGAGAGAGAGAGAGAGAGAGAGAGAGAAGGAAGAAGACAGAGAGAGGAGACAAAAAACAAGCTTGTAAAGAAAACACCGCTAGGCTGTTTTTTTTTTCTTCAAGCAGTGGCGAGTCAACTTAGCATACAAGTTAAAGATAGCTGGGGGTAAAAACTGTTCAAACACACCACTGAAGTGCAACTAGAATATGTCCATTTCCATACTCTGCTGGTATGAAAAGAGAAAGAAATTTTCCTTCTGTTTTAAAAAGGACAACTGATGCAGACAAAATATTCAAGGGAAGCTGAAGGTACTCGCTTTGAATACATTGTTGAAATTACAGCCTCGTATTTTTTTGGTCTGGTAATGTACTGTGAAGGCGCGGAAGGGCAAATGGTAAAGTAGGTTGGGTATACATCTAGCCCTATTCAAGTCAGAGCAGAAGCTTCCCTTTTATTTTTTCTTTGTCCGTTTCTGTGTGGGAAGCCAGTAGAGTGGGCCTGAGTCCCTACTGACTCAATGTGCTGAGACGTTTTCCCTTTTACCAATGCTAAAGTAGGCATGAGCACTAATCCTTAGGGGTTAAATGGAGCCTCCTCTGGGGTTTCCCTATCCTGAGAGAGCTGGGGGCGGTTGCTGCAGAAACGCACACAGAACATTAATGTAATTGGCAGAATTTTAGCTCAACTTTTACAAACTACACAAAGGAATTCCTACTCAAAACTGAGTAATGCAGCAGTGAAACAGTGTTAACGCAATCCACGTGGGGTACGTATCTGCCCAAATTAAAGACTTCCCATGGCAGATACTCAGGTGATGATTAAGAAAAATGCTGCTACTGATGATGACATTTGTATCATCAGTGGGAAATTTGGGTCACTGGAGCAGCAGAAAGAAAGTTATAAATTAAAAAAAAAAAAAAAATAGTACAGAAAATTAAATGCGAAACAATTCACAAGTAAAATAAAAGAACATAGTCGGAGCACTGCAGTAGATAAAGAAAATTCAGCATCTGTGTTGCAGGTTAGAAGCAGTGCGTTTGCAGTTGCTCATCCTATTAGTCACAGTATATGAAATAATATAAAAGATTGTGTGCAGAACCCTAGCCCATGCAAAAATGCATTATAAGCTGTACATGTGATGATAAAAAACATGAAACTATGGATTGTAAACTGCTTAAATGGGTATAGAAGGAATAGCTTTTTAAATGATACAGTCACAGTGATGAATGTTTCCAAATGGGGAATGCTGGCATTTTACACAGTGACCTTTACAAAGAGAAGAATGCTTTTTTGAGAGCCTATTGCAATGTTATGCAGAAACTTGATGCAAGCAGCTATGGTTCAATCAACAGTGGGACTGTTCATCAATACCAACCCGCCACAGAAAGGGACCATTTCCATTTCAAATCGCAGCCATTTTCACACCAACACTGAGACAGCATCAACAGCTGCCAAAGTCTGGCAGCTCCTGCCCCCAGTGTTTCTCCCTATCGCGGCCTATAAATTCACATCTCTGTTATTGCCTGTGTGATTGATGTCGGTTATAATGGCACTACCTCCATTTACCCAACACATCTGACCATCTCCTCTATCAGCGATTTGCTGGTTGACTTCCTCTACTTTTTACTGGTTGTCTTTGATGGGTCAACTTAAAATAGTTGTTACTGGCCTGTGAAATGTCACAGCTTTCTCTTTAATGATCGTTTGTGAAATTGGAGCACGGAAAGGTATATTTTAAGGCAATGATCGGTAAGAAGAAAAGCATTGCTCCTGGGCCTAGAACCTTTAAATTGAAATACACCAAAAATATTGTTTCTACTTCAAGTACTTTAAATACTGAAGAATTTCAACATGATCCTGTACTCACAAGCAATACAAATTCTTAATGATGATTATCACTAATTGATCACTGTTGACTGTTTTGGTGTGGAGTTTGAGGGGAGCGGGCAAAGAGAGCAGGATTTACATGTAATCTGGAGAGAACGTCAAGTTTTGGAGCCTGCTGCTCTGAAGCCTGGCATCGCCACACAGATCACCTGGAAATCCCAAACAGCAAGTTAAGTCTGTTTCTCTCTGCCATTGTTTTTCAACCGGGCAATGTTGATATTGTGGCGGACCGCCACAAACAAATCAATGTATTGGAAACACTGCGTAGGCACACTGTTTGTCATGTTTAATTATTGCCATGCTGTGCAACAGGCAACTATCAGGCCTGAAGGGAGGTTAAGGCCCTTGTGTGAGCCTTTCCCAAGGTTTCCCCCCATTCCCTTGCTTGTCCATTTTAGAACAGACTGCTGAGGTGTTTTTGTCACATTTGCCTTTAGGGTGTTTATGCAAACTGTTACATCTATGCAAACTACATAATTTAATCAGTGGATTCATTATACTTTGAATTAATTAATTTGCATGGCTGTAATTGGTAGAAACCATGTGAAGATCTTGAGTTGTATTAATGACATTGACAAAAAATAAGTATGGCCACAATTTCACTGATTTTATGCACATGTAGATGAAGAGCATGTCAATGTCCAATATAAATGTAACACAACCTGGTCCACAACACTTAAAATATCCCACCCCTTATCCCCATCACTGCTAATGTAATACAAACCACCCCACACACACACACACACACACACACACACACACACACACACACACACACACACACACACACACACACACACACACACACACACACACACACACACACACACACACACACACACACACACACACATCTCTTCCTGCAGAAGGTTAACCTCAGAAACACCCCAGCAACAGAGTGGGATAAAGAGGGTCTCCAGTTACTCCCTGTTTTACCTAAAACATGTGATTCACAACTCCACCAGAAGCACCTTACACTTTTGCACTAATAGGTGGGCGGGCAGTCTGCGAACGCTTCTTTCAGTAAAGTCATAAACGGCCCCTCAACTCAACCGGTGCTTTTATTCTCCCATCATCACTTTCTATAGGCTTCCTTTGAATGTTGAATGGCTGCAGAGACATCTGATATCCAAGTCACTTGGGATAAGTGCTGAAGAACTAGTGTCAGACGCTGAGGCACAGACACCTCGTTGTTGTTGAGATGACTGGAGGTGTTACCTGAAAACAACTTCTGGTGGAGTTTAATGCCAATTAAGTGGCTCCGGTTCCCGAATACGCTTCTCACCACCACAATGACTGTCAACATAACTCAACCTGGCTTCGACAGATAATATAACGATGCAAACTGAATTATATCATTCTAGACAACCATATGCAAGTGTGGAGCTGGATAATGAGAATGTAATTTGAGCAGGTAATTGAAGCATCAGCTCAGAGGTGAGAGCACTGATAGCACATGAACATATAAAAATCTCCTATTGCTTTTGTATTTTTCTGAGCAGTTATTCATTATGTTCAAGAGTAGTAGGGGGGACGACAATGTCGAGAAATGGTTAAAAAAAGAAAGAAAAAAAGAGTAATTTTAGAGTAAACAAAGCCATCCAGATCATAGAGAAAAGTAAGCCAGAGTTAGTGCTTGGCACAGATAAGTGAACACTTTGATCATGATGATGGCAGCTCTGTGTCACATGCCTTCTTTAACAACCCCCCTCCTTCTTCCCACAAAATGCTGTTGCCGACAAAACACACTTCCTGTATGTGTTCCAATCAACAGGGCCATAACAGTCCTTGAGCTCTTGTACAATCTATCTTATCTAGAGCAGCAAAAACGTGGTTGGTTTTACTAGATAACATTAGCCCCCACTTCCTTTCCTTACAGCTCTAAACCCTGACCGACCCTTTCATAAGACACTCAAACTCCTAATCTCAAAGGACCAAAGCACTACATTCACCCATATACGGAAGAAATGTGTTGCTGAGGTTAGGAATCAGAAGGCTGTTTGTCTTTAAGGCTTTGTTGGCGCTTACACAAGCACATAGAGTCCATTGTAAAGATAAATGCTACCATTTACTGTAACTAAGGCTGGAGAAAAGATGCTAAGTTGGCTAATTACAGATTTAGTGCAGGAATAGTAAACCAGTTACAAAGCAAAGGAGAAAGGCTTCAATTAGCTACATTAGAGATGTATGCTGGACTGTGAAAACACTGTATGGTAATTCTATCTTTTATCTCCTTTATTGTGCTAAATAGTGCAGTGGGGAGGAGGGGGTGCTCTATCTAATCTGATCACAGAGCATTGTGTTTGGGGTCATTAACCTTTGGGACGTTCTAAGGTTGAAGTCAGCTCCTACCCCCCCCCCTCTACCTTTTTTTATGGATCTCGCTCATCCCTCAGTTCCTCCGTCTCTACAGACAACACAACAGCAACCGCAAAAACAACCAAAGAAAACAAAAGACAAGGGGAAAAACAGCCGACGGGGCTATTTGCATGGCTTGTCATTCTCCCACAAACACAAGGCCTGAATGACTGCCGTGGCCCCTGGACTTGCCTAAGCAGCAGGATGTCGGCCCCTTCAGTCTCAGTTGTTGTTGTTGTTGGCTCTTGTCTTTTTCTGGGATGCATCCTAGTCCCAAGAGATGAAGGGGGTTAACCCATCCCTCAACATCTGGGATCTGCATCAGAAAAGACCAGAGCCTTACTGCATGGCCTAAGCCATCATGCCCGTCTGCTTTACAAAACTGACATTTGCTGCATATGCATAAAGCTCCAACAAGTTCCATCAGTCAAAGCTTTCAAAGCAATATCATGATGGCTACATTTATATCTCTACAAACCCACACTAATAAAATCCAACATCAGTCTACATACTTACCCGTTCACTGATTTCTATTTTTTCTCCCATAAACCCTTTTCTATCCCTGTCACACACATTACACCCTCTGCAAATCAAAAATGTGAATTTTCTAGCATAACTAACGGAACCTCTCATCCACAAATCCTAGTTAAACTGTTGTGATACTGAAAAGCTGCCTGTCAGGATGGCAGAGCAGAGATGAAAGGCCCACAGCAAAGATCTATGCTGATTGCCTGTACAGGATGAATATGCAAATAAAGCAGAAGGTAAGTGAAAAACAAAGCGGGGGTTTTGGCAGCCGGCTTTTACATGTTCCCCTTTATTTGGCATTGGTTAAGAACACGCAAAGTCTATCAATAATGAATTCCAGTCAGAGCAAAGAAGGAGACATAAGGGGAAACCAGTCTCCATTTTTCCCCTGTGAGCCCCTGAGCAGTTTTGGGGCCTATTGTGTTTCACGCAAGCTTTTCAGTGAACTATGCACTAAGCTTAAGTGACAGATAAACGGAAAATTGAGGGAGATAAAATAATATCCAGAACACCTAGCTTACATAGCAACGATCAGAATGGCTCTGTGTCTTTTGTTAGACAGTCCAGAAAGTAGGGCACCACAGCCTGCCAACTGCAGGCCACTCTATTGACCACAGCAAGAGCAAAAAAAGGAAATCAATTATCTGGTCGAATGTCTGTCATGAGAGACAAAAACTGGGATCAGGACAGTCTGATATAGAACAACACCAAGTGCATACTCAACAGCTGTTTCGTTGCCACCAGAGCCAAATAGCACTTTAGCAAGCACTTAGCAAAACCAAGTGGATAATATATTTAGCTATCTTTGCAAACAAACGCAACAGAGTAGGAAACAACCTGTCTGTTGTCTAAACACAGTGAAATTGGCCAGACAGACAAGAGTGTATCCTTTGGAAAAGGAGAGCATCCATTCCCTCGAACAAAAGATGAACAGGGCAACAGATTTCCCCTGGTCTTGAGATAACAGAAACCCAACACCCTGGTCCTCCAGTGGGGCTCTTTGTGCGTCTGAGAGAGGGTCAATCAGCAGCCGCTGACAGATGTGTCTGCAGTCGATTTAAGAGAGGAAGGCATGGTGAGGTCAGGCATAGGTTTCTCTGCCCTGTCTCCCTGGAGGGAACACCAGGATCAAGTCAGGATGTCCGAGACTGACCTTTTCTCACCTCACAGCCTTTGGCATACAACACCTGGACTAACATGATCAAATAGTTAAGCTCATTAATGAACTAGCAAAACATTAAGCCACAGTGGAAATTCGCGACACAATAGAAATTTTATATCATACAGATTTGCCTCCAACTGAACGGCTTACAACAATTGATATTTGTCTAGAAATCCCATTGTGTTTTGAACAAAAGTGAGAGTCACTCCAGCTGGAAAGCAAACAAATCTGGAAAAAGTCCACTGGAGGTTTAAGTAGTTTTGGCAGATGCTCCAAGCTTAAGTGTCTGTGCAATTAGGCACTCTAGTTAAGATGGCAATCATGGTTTAACCGTGTGCCGATGTGTTGAGGCTGGAGCTGGAACACGCTCTGTCCTGGCAAATAACTGGGCATGAGATGTCAGCGGTGATCAGACACTCTTGTGTAGTACACACTGTCCTAATGAGGCAATAACAATTGCTAGGAGTGGAGGTCCACATCAGCTTGTGAGCGACAATGCGAGAACGGAGTACTAAAAAACTAAATTACTTCAACAGTCTAAATGGGGACATTAAAGAAGTTGTGCTGTTGTCTGTATTGTCAGAAAGCTACATCCTTGAACAGCATTTTCTTCAAGTATGTTGAATTATTACTTGTGTGTGAGCTGGGGTTATCTGCAGAATATTGCAATGTCTGGCTTTTCCATTGTCTTGTTGTCAGAAAAATATTATTGGTCTCTAATGTCAGTTCACTGACACAAATGTGTTCTTTAGCTTTGCTAACTGTCATTAATTATTACAGGACAGCTCCTTTCTCTTGACAAACAGAAAGCATGATACATTTCAGCTGGATATTGAAGTATCCCCAGAACGAGTGAATAACACTTCTTTGTTGTTTGTTTGTTTATAGAAAATGAATGCAGACCCTTCACGCATACTCAACTGAATAGCATAATAGGTTAGAGATAATTAACAAAAAGTAGTTTTTATTGAATGACATGTAATAGAGTCTCCACAGTTCTTGCTGCGTTTCCATTGTATGGTACAGCTCTGCTCGACTTGACTTGTGTAGGCGGGAATCTTAGCTGATTGCCATAGTGCAGCAGCGTGAAATTGCTGTGAGATTATTTTTAACGCGATTCACTGGCTGAATCCTTCAAATCAGGAACCAAACCGAGGAACGTCTGCACCTGGTCAATTGTACGGCATAGTTTTGTGGGCTGCCATTCTTAAAAAACTAGGTTGAGTAAAAAATAAATTTGTAAAAATCACAGGTTTGTGCTGGGTGTCGTGTCGCGCTTGTGATGATTTTTTTTCTGACCAATCAGTGGTCTGCAGTGTTTTAACTCCACCTTCTACTATCGCCTCAGCTCGCTAGGAACCTCGGCCGAGGTGGTACCAAAAAACGTACCCGGTACTGTCCAAAACCTTTGTCGATGGAAAAGCAAAAAAGAGCGAGTCGAGTTGAGCCGTACCATGCAGTGGAAATAAGGGCATTAGACACAGAGCTGGCAGATCCACTGGCATCAACAGGGAGTTGATATTCTACAACAGAAACAGAGCTGCTCCATTGCAGCTCAATGCACCAGGTTGTGGTGTCTGCCTTGTCAGGTCGCCGAAGGGGGAGACACTGGAGATGATGCAGGGCAGCGGAGAGTGTTGGCTGGGTCAGCTCTGCTGTACAACCCTTTGACTAACAGGGTGACTCACTGCTGCTTGGGGCTCAGAAGGAAGCAAACCCATGTTTGACTTTATTTAAACATGAAACCAGAATGGTTCAGGTATGTCAGAGTGACTTGTATGTTCATCCTGT
The DNA here is from genome assembly GCF_031162955.1 of Sander vitreus. Taxonomy (NCBI): domain Eukaryota; kingdom Metazoa; phylum Chordata; class Actinopteri; order Perciformes; family Percidae; genus Sander; species Sander vitreus. The sequence goes on along the minus strand of NC_135871.1, from coordinate 11,761,696 downwards.
ATCAACGCACACACATGCACACCGTGTGTACACATTTGCAGATGCAGCTACACACACACACACACACACACACACACACACACACACACTACGAATTAGCATCATTCTATATGCTTGCTATAAATTATTCTGGTTCACTGTGACAACATCATCAAATATTCATTACAAGTCAAAGTTTCTAACTGTCTGGTATGTGCTTCACACATAGAAAAAGGCAAAGTTTTTATTAGCATTTTAGATCAGAATTTTTACACTTGCTTGGACAAAATAATTTAGGTTTACAATTGTGAAACATTTCTTTTTTTCTTTTAGAAAAGACATTTCCGTCATTTAGATTAAAAAAAGAACACCTGCAACAGAGATAATTGACAAATCATAACACCGGCAATCAAGCTGATTGATGCAAGCTGCCCCTGATGGCAAAAAAACATAATCATGCATTATCCTGACACATCTCAAATAAATGTTCAAATGATAATTTAACTTGTGCGAACAAAACCACATGAGGCCTAAAACAAACCATAACAAGTTGAAAGCTCTGTGTATCTCTCATTCTCACCAATGTGTGAACACACATACTGTACATTACCTCTTCCTCAGACAGTGAGCATTGCTTTCTAACCAGTGACTATTCACTCCTAAGTGCACACATCTGACAAGGATGTGAGTGCCTTTGCCCTTTCTTCCACTCCCCCTAGTGTATCCATCCAACACTGCATTTTCCATATGCATCTCCCGAGAGCGAGAGAGAGCGAGAGAGCGAGAGAGAGAGAGAGAGAGAGAGAGAGAGAGAGAGAGAGAGAGAGAGAGAGAGAGAGAGAGGCCCCTCCTCCACATGACATCAGTGCTCTATTGAAGCTAGAGGCAAACACAACTCCACATTTGTGTTGAGATCTACCCGTGCACCTACGTCCTTGCACAGCCTACAGATTTTGTGCGTGTGTGTGTGTGTGTGTGAGGGGCACCAGTAAACATAGCAGTGCTGCTAAAGATAAACTCCAAATAGCTCTAGCCTTATGAGTGAGAGGAGCTTTTTTGGATCTGAATTTAAATCCTTATAGCCTGGATTGGATTAATATTTTTCCCCCGTTGAGAACCAATTTAAGAGGATACCTGTTACTTTCCCCTTTTTTTTTGGTTGATTATAGAGGTAAGTGCGTTTTCTGCTGGTACAGTCCTGTTTGGAATGCATCCTTTTCATCTTTTTGGAGCTTCTTCCTGGCAGAAGGAATTTAAAGTCATGCGGGATCCTCAGGAGTTGCTTGTATCTAAATTAGTCGCCCTCTTTTTTTCCCTCCCCGTCTTTATTTTGTTAATCCTTGGCGCAGGCGAAAAATATTTGGTTTCTCTGATGTGGTTATGTCACCGGCGTAACGCTTTGAGCGATATTAAGAAGGAAAAAAATCGTGCACGTTTCTTCCAAACAACCAAATTGTGCTCGGTTAGACTGCAAGTCATTCTGCTCAGCTTGGCAGATCCAAAAAAATCTGATTGAAACTGATTCTTGATCCATCTCGTCATCTCAAGTCCCTCTCATGCCTGCAACTTCTGCTTCGATCCTGTATACTGCAGCCCTCTTTATATTAACAGAGACCACAAACACCATCTCTCGTTGGGGGGGGGGTTTCCTCCCGTGTTTTCTCTCTGTCCGTAGAGATGAATTTCTTGTTGCGACACGCTAAATTTGCCTCTCGATCACATTCACACTCAGCCTCAGTACATTGGACACAACATGTAAAAAGCACTTAAGAAAGCAACAGGGGCGTCTAAAATCTTTTCGTTCCATATTTTCCTAAACCAGTGGGAAAATAAACAGTGATGAATAAAAAAACTTGATGAGATTAAGGGGACTGTGTGATTTAGTCTCGGTTTCGCAGCCCGAGAAGACACCCCGGTGTGCAGCTGAAATTGCACTGCAGACCCCGCTGAGTTAAACATGAAGGGGCAGCTGGAGAAACTCCGCTACATGTGTCTCCAGCGTCACTGTCTGGACCACTCGGACCAGCTCTAGTCGTGTCCTACTCCACTGAAATGTAGCCTACTGTGTGTAACTGCAAGCCTGTCTGCAGATAAGTACGTCCCCTAAAAACATCAAACGTGTGAAAGCTTTATGCTGTAGGAGCGCAGTCATGAATGTCCCCTGAAAATGCACAAAATAAAATCCATTGAAGTTCCATACGCACCAGTTCGCTCATAAGCAGCGGCTCATTTATTGCAACGTTACATTAAGCCTCAAAACAAATATCTGACTGTCATATTAATAGGCATCCATAAATAAACGCGGTTTACATTAAGATAATACCTCCTGCTCATATGACCGACTGACACTTTGATGTCAATCTATGATGCTAATGAATCAAATACCCTGCTCGTTTTTCTCTCTCCAAACAAACCTGACATTTATCCCATTAGATCAATGCAATAAAGTGGGCACCTTTAACTCTCATGCACTGCATTTAACCTGGATGTATTATTGGCAACACCAGGGACAGTTGTTAATCCAATTTAACAGCCTTTTATTTGTATGAGACAATACAGTTATATGTGTGTGTGTATATATATTACACACACACACACACACACACACACACACACACACACAGGCTACAGCCTAAATTCAGTAAATTACGAAATAGTAGATTCAAACTTGACTACTTCAATTGTCAAGCAATGACATGGTAGCTCTTTGTCGAGTGTTTGAGAGAAAAAGAAAATAAATTGCATGTTAAACATAGTAGACATGAGGACAGACCCAATTGTCTTCACTTATGACTGCCTGAGGCAAAAGTCCCCATTCAATTGCTTTCAGAGAGAATTCACATAACAGATTAACAACTAACCAGGTCACTACAGACAGAATCTTATATTGCCAGAGATGTTAAAGGATAAAATATGAACGATTGTGTTAGAGGGAAAAGTAATAATAAGACTTTCATAACTACCATGATATGTTACAGATTCAACACTGTATTCTGAGGAGGCCTTACTCAGTTATTTTCATAATTTATTTAGTCACTAAGCAGACTTTTTTTTTTTTTTTACCTTCTATATTGGTTACTAAAAGTAAAGGTGTAAACCTGGCTGAAAAACAAAAATACTGCAGGAAAATCATTTGCGAGCGCTATGACTCAGGAAAAACAGATGGGCCAGTAGGGAGGTTAACAAATCTCTGTATTGTAGGTAGGTGTCTGGCCTGTGCTCAGATGGGCTCCTGTGAGCAGCTTAACATGAGTATTCAGTGTTTTGGTGTTTGCTTGTCACATGCAGACACACACATACATTTCATCTTGCAGTGCCTACCACCCCCATGTGGGGAAAAACCACTGCAGCTGCTACAGATCTCTCCTTTCAGGCTTTTACAAAAGAGAGACCCCCGTCGGTCCCAGGCCTCTCTGTGCTTTTAATGGGCGAGCAAAAGTATCATCTGGTCAGCCCATCTAAAGACGGCACCAGGAGGCCACATACTAAATCTGTGAAACTATCAGAGATTTCTGCCCATTTTCTCTTTGCCTAAAACATGTTCTGTGTCCCTGTGAATTCAGATGTGACCAGGAATGTTCCATTGTGTCTCAGCACCACAGCAGGCCGCTGCCCTGTGTCTTGACATACGACTTACTAATATGTAAATCAATGGCAGACAAAAGGCCTCACATGGAACACAAAATATTACAAAAACTCACCTTGGTTAGCAGCAGAAAATCATGAAACAAAAAATGTAAATGCAACAAAATACAAATGGACACTACATCAGGTTAGCTTTAACTGTCCTTAACCAAACTAAGTACATTTGCATGATCATACAACCATAAACATTTGTTTTCCCAGTTTTATTTGTTATCAAGTTTATCAACTTTTCAAGACCCAAATCTGAAGAAAGAAAATTATGATACTGAAACACAATTATGATATTGTTAGCAATCAATCACAATTCAAAACTACATTATGAATTAGAATAAATAATCAACAGCAGATACAAACAACATTGATTTCCCAATGGAGAGCTCTACTGTGGTTCAAAATTAATTTCAGGGCTCATGAATAATTTAAAAGTAAAGCCATTACTACTTCTACAGCTCTTTCTTCTCTCTAAATGCAGCCTATGTAATATTCTGTATTTTACAGAACTAAAAGTCATTATAATCTGCAATATTTTTGACAGGCATGAAATTGTTTCTATTTGAGATTTTCCAAAGCCTTTCTTGTGCAGTGTATGACTAGAGGGCACAAAGGCTTGGGCTCTGTTATTGCAGACTAATGTGCATTTATGCGTGTTGAGCTCACAATAGCTATCGGTGTCCAGCTTTGTGTAAGCCTCCCACGCTCGCCACTGAAAGGTAACTAGCTGTACACACACACAATTTTGCCAGGATGCTTAATTTAACTTGGCCAGTTCAGATTAAATGAAGCAGAAGCCACTGACTGCTAGAGAAATCTCCTGTCGGCCAGCGGAGCTTATTAGAACGATGGAGAAAGACATCCATCACTAAAAATGTTTAACTCAGCCTCTATTGCCCTCAGAATGATTGTGTGCACATAGCACATGTTTGCGGGTGCGTACATTTGCGTGGGTATACATTATCAATAATTATTAGTAATATAAAAGGCTTGTACAATGGACTGTGTAAAGTGTAGGCATTTTTAAATTGCCTGAATAAAATGTTTAATACCTAAACCCCTCTGTTGAGGCTACAAGGTCCACATGCTTGCCTCGTAGCGAACAATGGAGGGGGGCCACTCTCTGAAATCCGATGAGCGTGGAAAAAGAAAAGGAGGAAAAAACAGCCAAGCATCTAGGCCTGACTATGCTCCTCGAAAAGTAAGCATGATGCGCTTGGTTCAAAACAGACTTCTGATAAATTCCCCATAATATGACATCACACTAAGGCCCATGATAAATTATGCTAGTGTGATTTGCTCTTTCTGACTATATTTATACCATTGTTCATAAATAAATAACCATGTCCCTTGCCCCGTGTACTGGACACTGAGCCAGATTCTGTTATCTCAGCAGGTAACTGAGTTCTATTGGCCAAAGAAAGGCAAATATCATATATTTCCCTATGCAGAGAATCATCCTGTCTCACAACCCTAAAAGCCTATTAGTCCAAATGCAGATAGGTCTTGCAGGGTTCCCTTGATAAGACAGAAATGCAATGACTATTACTTTTTTTTAATGTAATGCTAAGAACTCAAGGATTCAAATCAAGACTACGTACTTAATATCCAGAGGATGGAGCACTTTACAAAATTAGGTGAAAAGGGCTATTTAAAATTGAAATAGCTTGACTAAGTGCTGCATTGAAAAGTTCATTCCAATAGACGGACAGCTCATATGACTCTATCATACCGCCATTTTCTAAAACTCCATTATTGAATTTCATCTTTTTTCCCCCCTTGTCAGACTCCTTCATTCCAGAAGTTAGTTGAGGTCACATCTGGTGCTTTTTCCCCAGACTCTAATCTACAACTAATGTAATACTGGACTAAGGGGCCGTGTTTAGATGGAACAGAAGGAAGGGGGGCGTTATTATTAGACAGAATCTCAGGAGTTGTAATCGAGTTTCAAGCCTCTCAATTCCCTAATCTTCTCCTTGTCATGGGCTACAACTGTTAAATGTCTGGGCCCCTTGATCCTAATTTACCTTTACATGTTTTACAGCAAACAGTGGCTGCCAGTAGGTCAGATGAATGGTTACATATCAGGACACAAAGCTATTGTGTTGTAAGAGGAAACATAACATTTTCTTTGGCAAAGGAAATTCTATTTTTACAAAACAGAAACGACATTCATAGAGGATGGGCTTAAGGGGTCACAGAGGAGCTGGGAGTGACAGAGATGGATGCAACGGCCATCCTCTTCTCCATACAAAATTCAAATCGTTTGTAATGGGTGCTTTTTAACAATGCGAGTAATTCAGTAAGCAACAACTTGATCCGTTTTTCCTCTCGTGTGTGGAATCTGGACTAGCCTCGTTTTTAAACTAGCACAGACGGCTTTTTTTTTTTTTAATTGCAGGACTAGTTCTCTTATGGAATACCAAAGGTGAACTAGACTGAGAAGGGCATAGGGACTCCACCCTTAGCCATTGTGTTGGGGTCTGGATCACTGTTGTCTTTTGTATGCATAGCTGTTTTTTGTAATACCATTGAAATACCATTGAAAAGAAACGTGGTTCTGTTAGAGTAACGGCCTGTAAAAGGTCAACCAGCTAAATCACAGGCTTGAAGAAAAGGTATTTCTAAATAAGAATTCACAATGTAAGCAAAGTCAGAGTTCAATATCAAACACATTCCTAAACTTAATTAGATTTCCTCAGCATCAACATCTAGTTAACTACTACTTTCATACTAAAATCAATGACTAAAATCAGTACCTGAAATGTTCAGGGACGTACAGAATGATATATAATTTTTTTTTTTTACTAGATTAAAAAGAAATATGAGAAAAATAAGTTACAATTAACACAAACATGCAAAGAAAATGTCTTTTAGCAATCTTTAAAGATTACTCTCTCGTTGCCTTATCATCAAAACATGTACTGACTGAATGTGGGTATTAAACATGTTTGTCTGTGGTTATTTTTCAGAGCACCATCCCAGGTGTGAGGAGGGCACAGTATGAGTCAAGCTGCAGATGCGTGAGGGAGGCTGAGCCCAGAAGGATAAGCGCCTTGCCCTGTTTCGCTCCTTAGAGGAAAGGAGAACATTGGTTATCTGCTCCAGGAAAAAGGACCAGAGCCCCGGATTAATGTGTATAAAGGCTCGACAAGGAAGCAGAGGATTCTGGGTTACCTGAAGACCTGGAGTACACAAGTGAACAGGCCTGTGTTGAGCCTGTAGCACAGGGGATTGACATGGCTCAGACCAGCTTTGTGTCAACTCATCATGCCTGTCGGGCTTGATTGCAGAAAGGAGCCTTTGCTAAAGCTCACCCTGTCTTACACGCGGAACACTTTACAACACCCAAAAATCTAAATTGCAGTTATGGCTGTTGAGCTCAACACCCATTAGGATTTTTAATATTACCTGAGAGCGCACGTTTTGCCAGTGAGAGGGGATGCTTTTTCTACAGGCTTATCTGCCATGGTAAAGGCACTGAAAGCATGAGCCTCTGACTACACAGAGGAGGTCATCGTCCAAACAAGGATCAGCTCCGCAAACACTGACCAGGTCAGGAAATCACCAGAAAACCCTTGGACAAACTTTTCCTTTCAGAACGGATAAGAGCAAATTCAAGAGGGAATCTTGATTGGATTTTTGGAGGCTGAAAAGGATTTACCACTTCGTATAAATCAGGTATGACAAATACGGATGGCTTTGCTTCTTTCCACTTCACTGACCAGACCACAATTTCTAATGAGACATGCAGGGAGAGAGGCCATGGCAGGAATGCATAATTAAAGCAATAAATCAGTATTAGCCTAATTAAAAGGGAACTACACATCGATAGGAAAAAAAAAAAAGACAACCAGTTTGCACCTTCTGCTTTGCACCATGGTTTGTTAAATTCAAGGCAACCAGTAATAAGTTTATCAATTGTGGCACTGAATATCTTAATTTATGTAATTAGAAACATTTTAAACATACCACAATTACAGTAAAGAGCATTAGCATAGTGCTGTGGAAGGACAAATGAAGCTAACAAATGTCATCTTGTAACCTCATCAAAATACCTGTCCCTTTTGGATCTTAACATGCTAAAGACTTTTATCAAACCTATTTTCAGTAAGGAGAGATATTTCTTCCCTACCCTGTAAGAAGGCAGTTAAACCACAGAATTTGAATGGCGAAAGGCATGGGTAAAAATCTAACAGGACTTAAGAGTATGTTGGTTCCACAACAGTGCATGAACAAAGCCTGACTTTGTTCACTCTGGTGGTCTGTAGCGATGAAAGGCAGCCTTGAGATACAGAAATGTGTAAAACAACTAGGGGATGCAATTACATTTCACAAGTCAGGGCCAAAAAGCAGAGACACAGAGATGCAATTCACAAAGCTCAGAAGTTGGAACATTTCTTAAAAAGCAGTTCTATTTCTAATGCAGGTTACAAACTTCTACTCCTAGAAATCCATAGATGATGTAGGAAGCCGGCTCTGAAGAAAACAGTTAATTGTAGAAAAAAAAAAAAAAAACAAGTTTAACTTTTTTACATTTTTTAGCAATCCCAATGATCAACTCATAAATGTAATAGGATGATTTTAAACTGATTCTTTCAGCTGTTATTTTATCTAAAAAGTGCAGCAGGCAGCATTTCAAACACCCAGCAATTACAAGAACAGGAATTTGGCTCTCCTTTAAAAAGGCCTTGTGCATTTAATGTACCCTTGTGTCTTTTTCCCAGGGGATCTTGAGTGATTAGACTGCCAGCCAACACAGCTTCAAGATGGTGCATCAATGCAAGGTCTTTATCCTTTCCCTCATCAGGGTCGGGCTGCTGCTGGGTCTTGCTAACCCCCTGGTGACCTCTGCCTCATGTCCCTCAGCCTGCCGCTGTGATGGGACCTTCATCTACTGTAATGACCGTGGCCTGACTTCCATCCCTACTGGTATGCCCCAGGATGCTACAGTGCTCTTTCTGCAAAACAATCGCATCAAGAGTTCGGGCATTCCTGCAGAGCTCCGCAGACTGTCAAATGTGGAGAAGATCTACCTTTACTGCAACAATCTGGATGAGTTCCCTACTAACCTTCCTCTTGGGCTGAAAGAGCTTCACCTGCAGGAGAACAATGTTCGGATGATTACCCATGCCTCTTTAGCTCAAATTCCCTACATTGAGGAACTACACCTGGATGATAACTCGGTATCTGCAGTCAGCATAGAGGAGGGGGCCTTCAGGGACAGTACCCACCTCAGACTGCTTTTTCTCTCCAGAAACCACCTAAGTACCATCCCTTCAGGCCTACCCATGAGCATTGAGGAGCTGCGCTTTGATGACAACCGCATCTCCTCCATCTCAGAGCAGTCACTGCAAGATCTCATCAACCTGAAGCGACTAATCCTGGATGGTAACCTGCTCAACAACCGTGGGATTGGGGAGATGGCTCTCATCAACCTGATCAACCTGACTGAGCTCTCGCTAGTGAGGAACTCCTTGACAATGCCGCCAGCCAACTTGCCAGGCAACAGTTTGGAGAAGCTGCAGCTACAAGATAATCACATTAATCGGGTCCCACCTGGGGCTTTTGCCTTCCTTAGGCAGCTGTATCGCTTGGACCTGTCTGGCAACAACCTGAGCAGCCTCCCACAGGGTGTATTTGAAGATCTGGACAATCTCACACAGCTCCTGCTACGCAACAACCCCTGGCAATGCACTTGCGGGATGATGTGGGTGCGTGACTGGCTGCGGTCGTTGCCGTCGAAGGTGAATGTACGTGGCTTCATGTGCCAGGGTCCTGATAAGGTCAAAGGTATGGCAATTAAAGACCTAACTACAGACATGTTTGACTGCACAGGTTCGGAACTCCCCACGTATGAGACAAGCACAGTCTCCAACATTTTACGCCCCACACAGCCCCAGTGGCCCTCGTTTGTGACTAAAAGGCCTGTAGTAAAAGGGCCAGACATTGGTAAGAATTACCACAGCACTACCACCTCTTCGGGCAGAAAGATCATCACCATCAGTGTAAAGTCAACTAGTGCAGATGCAATACACATATCATGGAGAGTGTCGCAGCCCATGACTGCCCTACGGCTCAGCTGGCTAAAGCTGGGACACAGCCCTGCCTTTGGCTCCATCACGGAGACAATTGTGCAAGGGGAGAGGAAGGAGTACCTGCTAACGGCACTGGAGCCAGAGTCTTCCTATAGGATATGCATGGTTCCCATGGAGACCAGCAATATTTATCTGTCAGATGAGACCCCTGTTTGCATCGAGACAGAGACTGGTTCTCACAAATCATACAACCCGACTACAACTTTAAACAGAGAGCAGGAGAAAGAGCCTTACAAAAATTCCAGTCTGCCTTTGGCTGCTATTATTGGAGGGGCTGTGGCTCTTTTGGCAATAATCATGTTGGCACTGGTGTGTTGGTATGTCCACAGGAACGGTTCACTTTTTTCCAGGAACTGCACCTACAACAAAGGCCGTCGGAGAAAGGATGACTATGCTGAGGCTGGCACTAAGAAGGACAACTCCATCCTAGAAATACGAGAGACATCTTTTCAAATGATACCTATAAATAACCTGCCTGTGTCCAAGGAGGAGTTTGTGATACACACGATTTTCCCGCCTAATGGTCTGACTTTATACAAAAGCCCACATAACGAGAACAGTATTAACAACAGGAGCTACAGAGACAGTGGAATACCAGATTCAGACCATTCCCATTCATGATATTGCGCATGGCCATTCATAATGAGTGTGTGATATAAAGAGTGGCAAGACTTTTACAAAACACTGGATCTATAAGACTAAGGAAGCAATGTTCTGTACATTTGCCATATAATTTATATTTAAGGACATTTTATGAGGACGAAGAACGTTCCAGTTGCAGGCCATCACTGAACCATCAGTGGGTATTGTAACTAACTGCAATTCTATATTTTAGGAATTTGTAGTAATTTGTACTGTATTTCCTTTGCTTAAGGTTATCGACCAACTAAAAGAAACTTTGTGTTCTACTGAGATATGATGACTTGTCAACTGTGAAAGTGGGTTTTCATTGCTGTGTTAAACAATCAGACCTTAGAAAACCTTGTAGTATAAGCACAGGTCATTCTTTTAACTTTGTGGCTGTCTGAAAAACAAAAAGACAAAAAAATAACATGAAGTAAACTAAGGCACAGCTGATCAACTAATTTGCAAAGCAGGCATGTTGCCCTCGAAAAGAATGAACAGTCAGTAGCTGTCTCCACAGAATATGGACCAAGAGTCTTGTTCTAGTATTCACCTGGTTTGGAGTACAAATAACTAAAGATGAGGTGCCATGCTGTATTTCTCTGCTTTGTTCAGTGTGTGATTTTTTTCCTTTCTGTTTTGCAAGAAGAGGAAACACAGCAAAGCAACCCAAGCAGGGTTTCAGTGTTTCTTATAGGATTGTAGACCACAGCACAGGGCAGATAAAGCACACCGACCTTAAGGAGCTCTCTGCTCCTCAAAACAAGTAGACTGGACAGGCTGACACAGAGGACCCCCCACTATCTCTATTTGTAAAAGCCAACAATGGCCAAACGACAATGGCGGCATTCTTTAGTACCATGTACCACGTACGTCATTCTAGTCACCAGGGTCAAAAAGACAAAACATGTTGGCTTTCATTAGAATTATCACAGTGTCAGCAACTCCTTGTTATGAGTATTATTTTGTATTATTTTCCAAATGAACACACTATTATGTTTCCACAATTTGAAGTTAACTGTTCTTAACAATTGAAAACCAAAGTGCATTGTATGCCCTTTGGCCAGTCTTGTATGTGCCTTGATCCAATGCTTATTGTATTTAGCTTTTTAAGAAACCAGTGACTTTTTTTCATACACACTTGAATATGAAAAATATTGGTCATATTACAGAATAAAAGTGGCAAAAATAACTTTGCTCTTCCTTACCTTGAGTACAACAAACCCCACTCAAAATAACTGTTTTTTTTTTAAATTGTTCAATCACTATTATCCCATCATGCTTTGCTGTGATTGCTCAATTTATTTATTTTTCTACTCAAGAGAATTATATCTTTGTACAAATGTGTACTGCCCTGGAGTAAAAAAAAAGGCTACAGAGGACCCATTTTATTCATTCATATCTCAAATTACTGTCTAGGCGTATATAAAAATGCTTGGAGATAACCCACAACGTACTGCATTTTTATTCTTCACAATGATGTGAACTCTGAGGTCTTAGCTCATAGCCTTAAAACCACCTCTCCCCTTCCAAGACATAGTTAACTCTTTAACAATAACTGAGATAATGTTCTTGAAACCCAGTTTCCCACTCCATGGGCAGTCTGCAGAGCAACATCTGCTTGAGGCTGCTGTTGTTCTTTTGTGCGGTGAAGCCATGTGTGACTTATCCGATTGGCCAGAGAGAGAAATGTCACAGTAGAGTAGAAATAGGCTGTGGAGAGATTGGACTCTGGGGTTTGATGAACCTCCCAGGCACCAGGGCAACAGAAAACTAATGACGAGGCACCATATGGAGGGTGGTAAAGGCAGACCCTGATGGGGATGCCCGTCCCTGCAGAGGACAGAGTATATATACACTGCTCCGGGCAGCACACATAATGACACGGTTGCAGCTCACCCGGCCAAGGGCCCATGAAAAGGTACAGATGGAAAAGCAGTAAAATAGCCTATTAGCCCATTTTACAAATGCATCCAACAGACTATCTTGTGAAAGCTAACATAAAGTTAATGCATTTCAGATTATACTCACACACAAAAGCACATAAGTATTCAGTATCACAAAAAATATTGCAGACCCACATTCACACACACCCACAAGCTCTTAACACAGGGGGAGCTTTAATTACAGTAAGAAGAGCAGCTAAAAGCTGCACACGCTATCCAAACCTTAAGTATACACTTACCCTGCCTTTTACACTAAATATATATCACAATAACTTGGAATTAAAGATTAAACAGACGGTCTACTTTTAGAAGACTGAATTGTAATAGTTTCCATATGAACGCTGTCAATAGTTTTTTGACTGTTGACAGCCTTAGTCCTATGTTTTTTGAGTAAAGGAAACTACATTAGAAAACCTTGGAATGTTGGTAATTTTCCTTTTATCGCGCTGAAGTGAGTGAAGCATCCTCATCCAAGATAACATTTATCACACTTTATGGTAGCCTTATACAGAAACAGAACATAAACAATATAATGTGCTGTGATATGTTTTAGGTAAATTAAACTAAACAAAAAGACGTACGGTTTTCTCATTGCTATTATCGGTCTAGCAAAAAATGTGTAAGCAGAGATCTCAGCTGGTTTCACAGCATCAGCTTCTTGCTGATGAATGAGGTGGCTCCACAACTGTTGACAAATGGAAAAGTGCTCGATTGCCTGAGCAGGGTGTCCATATGTCTAGTAATTGCAAGAATTTCTTAAAGATTTTCAAGCGTTATTTTTGAGCCAGAAAGAAACGGTGCATCGATGAGATCGCTGCCATTGCTTTAGCAAGAACAGCAATCTTTTTTTTACTGTATGTGTTATTGATGAGCTTTTGGGATTAAGTTAATTACTCCCATGGGTTTGTAGTGACTGAAGTATGCTGACAACTTTAAAGCTCTGAGAATGAGCAAGCCACTCTCTCTCTCTCACATTTTCTCTCACCTGTGTGATAAATTACAGTTTAGCCAAATGGTGACAGCAGCATGCTATTGTTGTGACTTTCACTGAAAATAACATATTAACCAGCGCAGCTTTGTGCAGTTTGGCTGACCCAAGTTTGAGGCAAAATTGATGAACCAGACTCCTGACGACCCTGTGTGACCTCACTTATCACTCATGACCCTTGACCCATCTGTCCCTTTAAACAGTTCCTGAATCACTCATGTTCTCACTGAGGTCAGACAAGTCTTTAAACGACACAAGATGCCACATGCATTTGTCTCCTGTGTGACACACAGTCCCTTATTGTGATTGTCTTTTATTTAACCCAGAGATTAAAACTAATGGTGGCAGCTGCACTGTCTGCCCTAGGCTGCCGTTATTCCTATTGTAATGTACTGGTCAGGCAGCCGGTCACATTTGCATTCCTATAGATGCTCGTATCAAAGCGCCCCTGGATGACCTCACAGTTGCCAATAGCTGGGCATGGTTCTTCTCCCAGTCAGTAGGATCAAAAAAGCACAGGCCATGTGACCCTATGACTGATTAGAGGTCAGACCCAGTTCAAGGATCTCAAGAGATGAAAAATTGATGCATATTAGTGCCCGCAAAACACAGCAAGTCATCAGGAACTCTGATAGGCAACCTGTCCACCATAAGGATGCTCTGCTCAGGAGAGACCCCCTGGTAATTATTACAGGGCATTCTAAGCAGACGCCAGTAATTATGGGCAAAAACACTACGAAGAAAAGGTCAGCTGTTTAGCTAATGGCTTAATTGCCCTCAGAACCATACACAGGCTCACAGCATAAGGATAAGCCAATGAGTTGATACAGAGAGGACACATTTGAGATCTTTCGATTTGGTTTATCAACATCATAAGGCATGCTATGCTGTGGCGCCTTAATAAACTGTATACAATTAGAGAAATTGCTCTATTGCTATAATACAATAAACAAATCAACAGCAGTGTGTGGGTATGTAATTCTCAAAGTTAAATACTCCTTTCACATACTACCTAATGGTCATAATGTACAGAAAAAGTAGGTGTCTCACAACACCGAAGCATATTGAACGTTTTGTTCTAAAAAAAGAGTTTACGACAGAATAAGAGCCCCGTTTTTTAAACACTTGTTAAAAAAAAAGTATGCCAAAAACAACCGCACATTCATAACAAAAATAAATGGGGTGCTTGCTGTTCCCTTTACCTCACATCCTGTTGCACACAGCTTGCACATCAAACAGACCCAGGATTTAATAGTTTCTAAATGCTGAGCGGAGTGGTGCTGAGGTCAGAAGCCAAACCAAAGCTCAGGGCCTCCCACAAAGTCTGTACTTTTGCCAGAATGCGAGTGTGAATGTGAGTGTGTCTTTTCATGTGTATAACTTGGGATAAAAAAAAGAAAAGAAACTGTTGATGCTCTGATGTGAAGTACTTAAACTTTACATTTATCCTCTGGTTTGTATGGTTCGTTCACATACATATTAATCAAATTACATTTATCATTCAAATGTGCTGTCTTTAATGCAAACATGCTTCTGAACGTCTAGGCGTGGTCACAGACACATGCTAATGACTTTATATGATGGGAAATGCAGATTGGGGTGGGGTCCTTAAAGACATCTCAAAAAGACTTCTGACTGTCACTTGAATGTTCCTGTACATTTTGAAATGAACAAAAGAGGGAGAAACTGACAGGCTGAGTTTTAAACAAAATGGACAGGATGTTTTTGACATTCAAGCCATCTTCCTCACTCATTCGTGATTGCATTTGACAAATTTGAGGCTCCTGCTAACCAAATGCAAATGTCCGCATGAGTGAGTGTGCTTAGTCTATGTGTAATTATGAATGTTATAGTAGTTATGACTTTGTGCCTGTGAAAATGGTTCATACATCCAATTAACACAAACAGACAAGATTGAGACTGAGATTGATATGCACGCAAGCAGAATAACCTAAAGCCGTCACCTCACCTCCTCACAGTTGTCCCAAGACTGTCATGTGATTTTGTCGCTCTCCGTGTCAAGCACGATCTGTTCTAGCCGTAAAAGAGCGGAGGAGCAAAAGCAGTGTGTTCGGTGAGAGACGTGTCAGTGTGAGTGATGTGCTCCTGTGTGGGGGTGTTGTCCCCTCCACTCTGTCTCTGACCAGCTACCCCCATCCTCCAGGCCAAGACCCTCTCCATCTCTTCCCATTACTCAGTGACCTGAAACCACGGGGCCAAAAAACCTAACCAGCTCCTCAGTCTTCTTAATGAATCCAATTTTTTGCCTGAGAGCACAAGGCGTGCCCATATATCCATCGCAACTCTAAATTATCTGACATTAATACAAATTAACAAGAGCCACCGCCATCAAGACTGTGCCACCCCACAATAGCAGACGATGACAACACATCTGTATCACTGTATGAAGACAGTAACTTCTTCCATACCCCACAATACAGAGTCAATAATCTCATTTAAAACAGGCTATAACCAAAACAAAAGCAGAGGGGCTGATTGGTGTCAGTGCCATTACACCATGAATTATACACAATATGTTATGAAAATATCCATATAATTGACTCTGCTCTATGGAAGACATTAATTCC
Organism: Sander vitreus; assembly: GCF_031162955.1. NCBI lineage: Eukaryota > Metazoa > Chordata > Actinopteri > Perciformes > Percidae > Sander > Sander vitreus. Next base: position 11,745,837 of record NC_135871.1, on the reverse strand, counting down.
TGTCCTCCATTAAGTGGTTTAAATGGTCTTGTAAGAGACCATACATCTCCTGATGCCCTTTATGAAATCAACATCACGTCCCCCTTAGAACTTAATCGACCCTCAGTCCCATTTGTCCATAAAGTCTGATGCAGGGGAATCATTATTTAATTCCTAAAGGTTCTAAGGGGGCCAACTTGTCCATTGCGCCCAGTGGATCTGCAGCAGAGGCCAAAGCTCCTCTTCGATCCATTCTCTTCTCTCATTTATGGTAAGCCAGCTTTAAATGTCAGTACAGTATTTGCATGCCAATGTGCATCTGTCTGCAGCTCGTTATTTTCAGATGTTGACAGCCTAATCGCATGCAACTTTTGTCCACTTTGCTAACCTAATGCTTGCTACAGCCAAGTCATACTGAATGGCAAGCAGAGGTTTGGATCTGCAGTGGTCCTATTCACTTTGACAGGGGAGGGAAACAGAAAACGCAGCAACCTCGGATAACCAGCTAATCAGCAATGACAGGAGACGTTCCATGCTGACCATCAAACATCGCTGTCCTAACCAAGTCTACTAAATAACACTGATATCATTTATATTGACCTTCTTGTTACATCAATTACATGCTGAGGCTTTGATTCTCCCGCCTGACTTTCTTCTCCCAAGATGTTTTGAGAATGGAGACTGAGCAGGGCAGAACTCTACCTCAGCAGGTGTGATATTACCCTTTTGACGGTCTGACATTCAGGCATAAGCTCAGTCCATCTCTCCAGAGAAGTTCATCATGGCGCTCATTCAATCAGACAGCAGCTCCTCCACACCTCTGCTGCAGCGAACACAGACATTTGCTCAAGGGTAGCAAATGTTTTGGTATTTCTCCAAGAGGTGTAGAATTCAGCAGTGTCAGCATCTTTTGGATTGTAAACACAACCTGTCACCATTCATCAGGGCACCAGAAAGAGAACGCAGACACTTCAAGGCATCATTATTTCGCTGTCCTCAAGCACCTTGACATGAGATCACTGCAGTGCAGCAAAGGGGTAACATCCCTGATCCAGTGTAGGCCAACTACCACAAAGGGTTATTAACATTTCATGTGGCCTTGGTGTACTCACATATTTTCAATCACAGTTAAACTCTTGGAGACAGAGTTAGTGGAGCTGACAAAGTTTAAACATGTGAACGCAGTAAGTGGGCTGTCTCCTGCTTTCACAAGTGTGGAAAAGTGGCAGCAGTGTCATCCTGTAACTATACAAGTTGTGCACACAACGCTGCAGCGGGTTGAGAGACTGAGGTTAGAGAAATCCCCCCCTACCGCACCACCCACACGCACAGAGTCAAACACACAGAAAAAAAAGTTGAGAGGAAAAAGTTTGGGGGAGAAGCCACCAATTGGCAGGGCAGGGTGGTGAGATGTGGGATTAATTAAAAGCTGCTGTCACTGTGGTGTGCTAGTGACACGCAGCCACATGATTACCGAGATCTCTGTGTGAGAGGAATCTGCTCCCACAACTCATTTCCTCCCCATTGAGGGGGGGGGAGCAAAATGGGGCCGTCAGCTGTACGAAATACCAAAAAAAGAGAGAATCATTTTTCATTTAAAAGGAATTTGAGAATCCAAAAGGGAAGGAAAGGGCAGGGGGGTGGGAGAAGTAGGATGAGGAGAAATTCTTTTGTTTTTGAATAAAAGTCCGCTCAATCTATTTCAATTGAGTGGTACACTGGGCTGGTGGGAGGGGGAGGTCAAAGGATCTAAGCCACTATAATCCTAAGCTTGCTGCTGCTTAAAACCTGCTCAAGTTAACATGGTGGTGTGTGTGTGTCTACTGTATAAACACTATGACACTCACGCAGCTTAAACTAACATCTGGCAATGCTACCACATCTAACTTTCCACTTATTTCTTGGGATGCTTAGTAATCCCTTTGTTGCGACCCGGATACTGAACACAACTGCTAATCTAGCGCTGAAATGATTAGTCTACAATTCTGAAAATTGATTAATAATTTAAGTAATTTATCAAGCAAAATATAAAAAATATTCTCTGGTTTCAGCATCTGAAATGTGAAGGTTTTCTGCTTTTCTCTCATTTCCATCATCAAAAAAAAGTATCTCATATATATACATATATATACACACACACACACACACACACACACACACACACACACACACACACACAGTCAAACAAGGCAAGCAATTTAAGGATGTTGCCTTGGTCGTTGAGAAGTTTTAATTAATATATCCCAAAAATATTTAACAGATTAATTGATAATGGCAATAATCAGCCCTACATTCACAGTATAAGCTATATGTTATGTATAAGTCTACACTACCTATAAACCTATGCAACCCTGGCAATTAAATGTGCAATTATATTGAGGGTCCAAAAGTTCAAAAACGCCCATGGTGGTGTGTTTTTCTTGCTTCCTATAAAATAAAGGAATAAATAATGTAATGGTTGGATTGATTGTTAGGATTTATCCTTCTTTCTCAAGTTATTCCAATTATGTTTTTTAGCTGCATAAAGCAAGCTGTCAAAATGGTTCACGGAGGTGTAGCATTGGGGGTGTGTTGAGCATTACAAGGGGAGACACTACAGTATTGAACAATACATGATTTTTGAGTAAAACACTTTGCAGCAGCACATGATCCTTTTTGATGTTTACAATCTATAAAACATACTTCACATTCTCTTTACGGACAGACGGAGAAGCCTGCTGACACCTGTGTGTCAGCCATGTGCGGCGTTGTCAGATTCTAGCACGTCTGCACTTTTTGTGTTTTTCAATTGTGGCTTCAGTTAATGAATTTATAGCAAGATTGAGAAGAAAAATAAAAATGTCTTGGGAAATTTTCGAACGACTTCCCACCTGTTTTAAGTGTTGTGAGAGCAAGCGGGTTGGAGTGCTAAAGGTTACACCCCAGCCACAGATGTCATTAACAACAATTCTTATTAAAGGTGATAGCTATGGTGAAAACAGGCTACTGTAGACGAGGAAGATAGCAATGGAGCTTGGTAAGTCACACTTCACTCTTACTGTAGATGGCAGATGTGAATACACTATGGACGTTTGGAAAATAGACATGTTAATTTACGTGATCTCAGTTTGGCATCCGTTTCGTTGGGGGAAAATAATAACACTCAATGACTTTTTTTTCACTGTGAGACCGTTCCCCTTACCACCTAATAAACCAAAGATTGCGCACCTCAAATTAAAGATCTTCAGAAGTCAGATGAAATTTTAATACAATCATTAGCGTTAAGGCTACTAATTATTCATCTCCTTTAATATGCAGACATTTCATTTAAACAAAAACTTAGGCAGAAGAGGAAAGCTTCCAGTTTCAGAAAACACTGCTGGGAATGCTGGCAGGCCCATTCTTCATTTTCTAATTATGCTGGATTATTATTAGCAAGAGACACAACTGTCGAAGAAGACATACATTGATGGAAGTAGTGCACTAATGAAATCAGGAGATGCCAGGAAAATGCACGCTGAGCAGATGATGTTAATATAGAGGGATTCTGCTGTGTGTGGTACAGAGGCCAACCAAAAGCTTAGCACGTTGAAGGAAAAAACAGGAAAAACTGAAATAATTAGAATTTTTTACTAGCAAGGATGTGGAGCTTGAGGCAGACGTACTTTGTATACATACATCTGTCTAACACACATTCCCGGTGTTTCAGGCCAGCAGCATAAGGCCAAATGTTCCCAGATTGGTGCTAATGTGACAAGGGTGATGGCTTTTGTGTAGAGTCACCAGAAGTTGCCAATGGCACCACAAGCTTGGTCATTAATCACCCTGTCTGTGTGTTGTGTGCATACATGACACAAGGGCAGGGTTGGAATGAAAGAGGGTTGAGCCCTGTAACATGGGCTCTCACCCCAGGAGCCCCAATGGACTTGAATGAAGAGGTCCCACACATTCATAGTTACCAGGTCACTAATCAAATTATGTTGATAGCTAGGGATAGCACACAGGACAACAGAATTCATTTAGTATCCCTCACCTCTATTGTCTCTTTGCCAGGGCATCACTGGGGTCTGGGGATAAATAAGTAACCCCCTTTTCTTCTCAAATGATTTGAATCCCGTCAAATGAATAGCGTGCCTTGTGAGAGAGGCATGAATTAAACAACAATGAGAGTAGGTAATTTGGAACTTCTGACGACATAGTTGTCACTGCGAGAAAAACTATGCAAATGCAAATCATCAGCATGAGCCAGATGGTCATAGTTTTGGGCAAATTCACTTAGTCAAGCATAGATAACGGCTCACATTACAAATATGGCCAACACATTATTAAAAGAGGAAAAAAAAAGAAAAGCAAAAAAGGGGGATGCTGAGGTGAGATCTGTCCGTCCATCACTCAAGATGATCATTTGGTCATACAGTGTGTCCCCTGAGGTGACTAAACATAACCTGGCACGATGTCAGACAGGACTGTGTGTGTGTGGGCACTCACACGTGTGTATGCCATTCATGCATAGACCACAGCCCCAAGGGGATCTGGTGCCTTTGCTGTGTAGCATTTTAATTAATCCTGTGATGACAGAGTGGATCTGGCAGGTTATGTATGTCTTAGGGCAGGGGTGAAAGGGTAGTCAGGAGAGAGGAACATGACGGTGGGGTTAATGCCAAACCCACCAAAAGGCATAACACAGCGAGCAGCAGGTCCACACTTGGACAGGTGCTCCTTCTGGGGTCACCCGCCAACTCCCAGTCCCTAACCACACAAAGCCACAGTCTGTCACCACAGATCCGACCCGCATGGCCTGAAACGGAGAAACGCGTGGCCTCAGTTGACTCTGGTAAACGTTATGAATTTTTAATGTGTATAGTAATACTAAACATTTACGTATGTTTGAGCCTCTTTTATTACAAGGTAAAAATGTACCGCTTGGTGGTTTGCTAAGATTGCTTGCTCATTTTCCTGACTTCTGGTCTTGTCCTGAGGTGCAGTTAATTTGAGCAGCTTTAATGTGTATTTGACAGAGCATAGAAGATGTATTATCACTATTGGTTTCTTTGCTTTGTGAAATTTGTCATTTCAATGACCATTTAAGCTCACATTTTACACTAAGTGTGATTTGAATATAAAGTGAGCCACACATTTACATCATCTAAAGAAATCCTTGGGAAATGCAAATCTTCTTTGAGGGTGATTAATTGAAACCTTTAATGTGGCAGCCATTGTTTCATGCCCTGGTGTGGGCCAGGGTGGGTGACTGCACACATTGACGGTGAAACTCAATGTGGGTCGGCTTGTCCATGCTTAATCATGAACAGCCAGAATACTAAACACTGTGAAGGTGAACAGTGTGACCATGTCCCGATGAGGAAATTGTATTTCAGAGTCAAAATGAGAACCGCTTTAATCGATAAGTGCAATGATTGTCTTGGTGACAAATTTCTCAGCATGGACAAATGACAAATCGCAAAGTTTCACAGTACTTACAGACACTCGCAGTGCAAGGTCAACAAGCAGAACAAGACATACATAAGGACCTATGGACAATAATATGCATTATTTTCTGATGCGTTCTCTGCCCATAAGTAACATTATTACAATTGAGTGCATGAGTGCTATTGCTATTTTTCTCTTCAGCACATTGGGTACTCAAATGAATAACATCTGCCCCTCCAGCCCCCAAGGCTGCTGTCCGTCTGTCTGTCTGTCTGTCTTTCAGTTTTAGATTGAAATATACACGGTCATGTGCAGTAAGGACAGTGATTACAACAGAAAGATACATCAATATTATAGGGCACAAGGCAACACTGCTATAGTCTGCCAATTACCAGAACAAATAGCTGAAGTATTGACTGGACACTCAACCAAGACAATGGGCCTCACTTAAGAGACCACAACTAGCCGGTTTTAAAGCAGATCGCAGAGGCTGAAAAGGAGCATGGTTTCTCACTTAGTTGTTGTGAAATTAGAGAGACATACAGGAATGTCTGTGGTAAAGGGATCTTTTGTTGAGGTTCATGTGCTTGAGTTTACAATACAGTCAGAGTGCTTCTTTCATACCACCAGCAGGCGATCATGGCAGTATTTTAAGCTATGGAAGAATAGAGAATGGAGGGGACCAGGCAAAAGATGGACAAAGAGAAGATAAGAAAAGAAAAAAATAATTGTCAGAAAGGGATACAAAGACAAACAGGGTGACAGACCATCGATCACACAAAAAGACAGTGTAAAACCAAAGAGGTTATGCTTACTTAAGCATAAGTGGCAAAGCCGCATGCAGGGCTAAAAGACTTCAATAATCAGTACCAATATTTGGATTGCATAAATTAAACTCCATGCTCTATATTGCTGCTCACATCGAATTAATAAAGATTAGTCTTTGAGTTTATGCTTTTGAAATAAGTTTTGAAAAGTTTACCAATTTTGTTATTGGGACATTACATTACTGGTTCTAACAGCTACACAGTTGTCCACTCCACTTATGGTAATAACGACATAATGCTGGTAAATCACAGCTACCTAGCAAGCTGCTAACTACTGTGATGCAATCAGCAAAATCAGAGACTCACCATTTTGTCATGTTAAACATAACTAAGACACAGTCCTGTCTATCTTGTCAAATCAAAATGATAGAGTGGTGTTTCTTTCTCGAGGAAACCATTTTTAGCCGAGTGTAAATAGTACACAGGCCAGCAAATGGCACACTGAGAAAGAAAGGAAAACAACAACCATTCAGAGAAGAAGATCTGAGTGTTAAAATAGAGACAGTTTAGTTGTGCAACCATGCACAACCTTTCCTCCTGACTCTTCTCGTCAAGAAGAGAGATACTATGCACAACCTACCGAGGGATGTTTGTGTATTTCGTGTGGGTGTGTTTGTGTGAAAATATACAAGTCAGCACACACTCAGCTAGGGTGAGATGATGAAAAAGGTGTTAACGGAGGTGAACAGACATGGAAGCCGTCACACACAGGAAGGGAAGGAACCATATGGATACCATCACAAACCTGTGAAAACACGTGGTGATGGGCCCAAGAAGCAAAGTGTGATACATCAAATCAGAGGATAAGGGAAACTAGACCACATGTCCCTAGTGATGGTCATTCTGGCTTCACCCTCCAGGCATGCACACTTCAAAATGTTAAGCTGGCAATATATTAAACTCCAGGGGTGTATCTTACCACTAGGAGTTCTTCTAAATGGCAACTTCCTAGCTAGGAGTTTCCTCTTTTATCCCTCTATTATTCCTCAATGTTCTGACCTATTCAAGAAGCTGCTGAGATCAACTTTTACTAGAAAATGAATAGAAGTCGAAGCTAAGAGAAATGGTTGACCTTGTTCCTATGGATGACATTGGATTTACTCAATATACCCTCAGTGACTGATACGTAAATCATAATATAATCCAAGCATAATGAAACCTATAATTTCTGCTGCCGTATGCACTATTAAGGTGATATTCTGTTATGTTATATAAAGCACCAAGTAGTTCAGTGAAAACCATTAAGCTAGCTTTTCTTTTGTATAGACCTTTTCACAGATGTAGACAAAAACATTCTAAATGGACCCAAGTTGATTTCCTGTTGCAGTATATGTGAATGTCATCAACTGACAGGAAGTTAACAAGGGGCCAGGTTGTTGCCTAGCAATAGAATTCCATTGAAAAGGTCTATAGGAAACATTCTGCGAAATGTACAGAGTATTTACTGTAAGATGTTGCTTGGAATTCTACACAAACAACTGAGATCTTCCCAGTTCAGCAGCACTGCACAGTGGAACCTTCCCAGTGGCCATGTGGCAAAGCCTTCAGGTATTAATGGATTGCTACCATTAGTTGGTGAGTTGGATACAAGATCGCTCGCTTGTCAAAATGCTCTTGCATCTCAAAGCAATCCATTTACAAAAGTCTGATAATATTCCATCTTTAAAAAAAAAAAGAAGCGCAACATGCATACATTATATTCACTGAACATTTATTCATATTACATACATAATTAAGAATGTAAAGTGTGGCCTATGAACGCACAAGAGTGCAGCATCATGTATTTGATTTTTTTAAATTTAATTGTTTAAGTGGATTAATATAAGCATTATAAGGCTGTGTTGCTAATGTAAAATAAAAGGCAGTTGAAATGTGTACTGCACTTTGGTTAGATGCATCATGTAAATTCATCTGCCATTTAATACAAGCAGTAGATTGAATTCTGTCAATTACTTTTTTTGTCAAGCCCTTCCACCAATATTTTTACGGTTGGCAGTAATTCTATAAAGAGGTTAATAGTAACTATATTTCATGTATTATTCGTGTATTATATATGTGCAATATGCTTCTTACAATATTATGTAGTGTTTCATTAGTAGTGTACTTCTTTAAAGCTGGGATTTTAAAAGAACTACTGTTATAATAATTGAATACTGGATCAGCCCAAATCTTTGACTTTTATTCTTTTTAAAATAGCATGAAAAATTTAATTTGAATTACTCATTCTGACCCCATTTCAGAAACTGTAGCACTAGGCATCAGTGAAGTAACATTTGGGAGTGTGATAAGTATAACACTGATGGCGTATTATTAATAATAAGGTTCATTAAGTGGACTACTTTTGTGTTTTGCAGCACCTAGTCTATATCCACGACGTTCCACTTCCGGAACTGCTAGAGTGCCGTCGGAAATTCCGCCAGACGTCCTTTTAGGCCGGATGTCAATTTATGAGGGCTATGGTTAACTGCTCCTCAGATCTCTGCAGGGTAAATTGAGACAGTTAGCTAGACTATCTGTCCAATCTGAGTTTTCAGTTGCACGACTAAAAAAAAAACAACTTTTGAGCGATACATACAGTCAGGTCCATAAATATTGGGACATCGACACAATTCTAATCTTTTTGGCTCTATACACCACCACAATGGAGTTGAAATGAAACGAACAAGATGTGCTTTAACTGCAGACTTTCAGCTTTAATTTGAGGTATTTACATCCAAATCAGGTGAGCGGTGTAGGAATTACAACAGTTTGTATATGTGCCTCCCACTTTTTAAGGGACCAAAAAGTAATGGGACAGATTAACAATCATAAATCAAACTTTCACTTTTTAATACTTGGTTGCCAAATCCTTTGCAATCAATTCCAGCCTGAAGTCTGGAGCATAGACATCACCAGACGCTGGGTTTCATCCCTGGTGATGCTCTGCCAGGCCTCTACTGCAACTGTCTTCAGTTCCTGCTTGTTCTTGGGGCATTTTCCCTTCAGTTTTGTCTTCAGCAAGTGAAATGCATGCTCAATCGGATTCAGGTCAGGTGATTGACTTGGCCATTGCATAACATTCCACTTCTTTCCCTTAAAAAAACTCTTTGGTTGCTTTCGCAGTATGCTTCGGGTCATTGTCCATCTGCACTGTGAAGCGCCGTCCAATGAGTTCTGAAGCATTTGGCTGAATATGAGCAGATAATATTGCCCGAAACACTTCAGAATTCATCCTGCTGCTTTTGTCAGCAGTCACATCATCAATAAATACAAGAGAACCAGTTCCATTGGCAGCCATACATGCCCACGCCATGACACTACCACCACCATACTTCACTGATGAGGTGGTATGCTTTGGATCATGAGCAGTTCCTTTCCTTCTCCATACTCTTCTCTTCCCATCACTCTGGTACAAGTTGATCTTTGTCTCATCTGTCCATAGGATGTTGTTCCAGAAATGTGAAGGCTTTTTTAGATGTTGTTTGGCAAACTCTAATCTGGCCTTCCTGTTTTTGAGAGCTCACCAATGGTTTACATCTTGTAGTGAACCCTCTGTATTCACTCTGGTGAAGTCTTCTCTTGATTGTTGACTTTGACACACATACACCTACCTCCTGGAGAGTGTTCTTGATCTGGCCAACTGTTGTGAAGGGTGTTTTCTTCACCAGGAAAGTATTCTTCGGTCATCCACCACAGTTGTTTTCCGTGGTCTTCCGGGTCTTTTGGTGTTGCTGAGCTCACCGGTGCGTTCTTTCTTTTTTAAGAATGTTCCAAACAGTTGATTTGGCCACACCTAATGTTTTTGCTATCTCTCTGATGGGTTTGTTTAGATTTTTCAGCCTAATGATGGCTTGCTTCACTGATAGTGACAGCTCTTTGGATCTCATATTGAGAGTTGACAACAACAGATTCCAAATGCAAATAGCACACTTGAAATGAACTCTGGACCTTTTATCTGCTCCTTGTAAATGGGATAATGAGGGAATAACACACACCTGGCCATGGAACAGCTGAGCAGCCAATTGTCCCATTACTTTTGGTCCCTTAAAAAGTGGGAGGCACATATACAAACTGTTGTAATTCCTACACCGTTCACCTGATTTGGATGTAAATACCCTCAAATTAAAGCTGAAAGTCTGCAGTTAAAGCACATCTTGTTCGTTTCATTTCAACTCCATTGTGGTGGTGTATAGAGCCAAAAGAGATTAGAATTGTGTCGATGTCCCAATATTTATGGACCTGACTGTATGTTCCACCAAAACAAGTTCCTTCCTGAGGCTATTTTGCAGCGGCTCCGTGACTCTGTCCGGTGCTAAGCACCGCCCAAGACGATTGTGACTGGTTTAAAGAAATGCCAATAAACCAGACCACGTTTTTCTCCCATCCTGGAATGCTGTGTGGACTAGCCAGACCCTCCTCCCCAGCGCTGTGGAGGTAGGTCTGGCAATGAGAGACTATGCAGCACCTAACTGCAAGTATCAGGAAATATGAAAATCAGGCATTCAGGACACTAAGCAAACAGGAAAATAATGTAGGAGTAAAAAGCAGCTGTGTGAAAATCAATCGTTTTTACATGAGGCAATCAGTACTCAGCCCACATTACATTTTTGGATGATGTTTTACACAAATTTCATTAGCTATTTTATATTCTCATTAATTATGTCCTGTGATTTTGATGGCATTCAAAAAATTAAAGTGAGACTGTGTCCAAATGAAGGTGCTAATGCTCTGATTGTGTTAAGATAATGTACCTGATGAGGCTATTTCACAGTCTGGCTTCATTTTAGCCGACAAGATTCATTAGTCTCAGCCTCCAAAAATGGCATTCAAACTGCATGGCCAAATGGTTATCAAGTGCTAAGAGCCATGCCGGGACCTGTACCACACACCATAAACCTCTGGTATTAATTAACATCAGTTGTTCACAGATTTTAATGGGTGATGCCTTTTTAATCGACACCTGCTACGGCCGACAAATTCAGAAGGTACACTTCACTGCAGGAGGGCAAAAAAAGACAAATTAAAGTCAATTAGTTTGAGGCGAATTGAAGGAGGAGATGGCCGTGCAGATGAGAGAGGAACAGTCAGGCCACACAAGCTCAGACTTAGATGGAAATCCAGACTATAGGGGGAGACCCAATGTCTGCCAATGTGAGATAAGGGCAGCACAGAGACTATGGCGCTCTGCCTTATACTGTTGCTTTAGAAAATGGAGTGGAGAGAAATGGTTGGGGTCAGGGCTGCAGCAGGATCAGTTTTAAGAAAGCTCTATACCCGAAGAGGCCCTCTGATATGTGTGGAACAAGCAACTTTTGTTCTTTATTTACATTCTTGCTGGATTGGCTGGGATGAATTATGGAGTCTATTTTGGTTTGCAAAGGGGTTGATGAGAAGGTGGGCCAAGATGCAAGTGAAACCCCAGAAGCCTTGAGCCCCAGAAGCCATAGTTTGTGAGTGTGTTCTCTAGAACGAGGCAAGAAGTCCCTGCCAACATGGAAAACTGGGGTGAGAGTGTGCCTGGCCTCAGCAAGATCATCAAGGCCAGCTGGAGAGGGGAGGAAAAAAGGATCCAGAGCAAAGCTTTACAGGTGTTCCCACTAACACTGTGGCTTATTTTATTCAGAACATTTAAGTGTGTGGAAATATCATGCATTAACATTTTAACAGCTGTTCTAAAAAATAAAAAGAAGAGACTGTGCCAATCTCTCAAGGTAAAATCTTTGGCAAGAAAACCTTTGATGGACTCAAGCCCCCTTAATCATCTCTCCAACTTAAGAGTGTATTACTCATCTGAGAGAGTTATTAGTACATCATGTATTGTAGGCTAAGTCCACAGTCCATTGCTATGCACATCAAACTCTCCCTGACAAAGAAACTAAACTCAGGGCTAGAAGTTGCCAATATGAACAATTTAAATGGATAAAATCCAAAAAGAGGCTTTGGCAGATGTAAAACGAGACAAAAATTAGTAAAATAGCAGAAAAATGACTAATCTACTGTCAGGGGTAATAGGAATGGACAAAATGTCTTGTACTGACATCTATTAAATTGAAATTTGTGGGCCTGCTGGCAAATGCTCAATTTAAAAAAGTGGTCCTGCTTCTATCAGAGGTATATTACAGAAACTTATTTAATGTCATGACATAAAATCCCAAATGTTTCAGATGTTTTCAACCTCTCTGATTTTGTTTCCCAGATTGCATCTTATCAATTTGTATTTAACAGGTCCTCACCCTTACTTACAGACTAAGGTAGGATTATAAAGGCAGAATGTTTCTGTACAGTCGCTGAGCACCAAATTCACTTCACATCTTTATTTATGGATGTGTGCATGCAATGTAGAGCATTTTGTTGCGAACATTTTTAAATAAGATTTTAAATATTCAGTGAGTTTTACTTCAGCAGAGGTGCAACAAGTGGATAGCGTAAGTATAATAAGTCATTCTAATATTGTGCATGAACATGATAATTCGGTAATTTAACAAGTGTAACAACGTACATATAGCCATTAAAACACTGAAAAATGAGTTCATGTGTTTAATGTGTTGCCATAATACTACAATAACTTTCATAAACCATTTTGTGTCAAGTTAAATTAATGCAAAATCTTGGACAAGTTGAACAAAATTCCTCCGTTATGCCTGTGGCACCTGGCCTTAATCAATCACCACCCTAATGAAAACTACACCCCAGTGGCTCTATATTGTTTGAAATGAGGGATGAAAATTCCATACTTTGTCTGTGTTTAGCTTCATCTCCAATTTAGGGACAATTAAAATCCATCGCTTTGACTTCTCACAGTGTGGTGAAGTCAAATGAGCAAAGTTTTGACGGTGAGCATTCATTGAAAACAGTGACTGTTACAACTTAATATGCAATGCAGAGTTAATAGAGTGGGAGTGGAAAAGGTTGATGTATGAACCATGAAAGATTTTTTTTTAAGATACATGGTAATTGCAGGACCATTCTTGCCATAAGGAAAACAAAACAAAATCTTATCACTAAAATGATCCTGTGTTTCCTTTCCTTAGGCACAATGAGTCTCTCCATTAACAGCAAAGAAACATTCACGAGGCCACCATTCATTTGCAGTTCTAAACATCCCCTGGGTCTTACCAATAGTTGTCATGATTGGGTTTGTTTTCCTCTAAGAGACCTTTACCCTTTACAATCTCATGTTAGCAGCCCGCAGTAAGCTCCAGTATTAGAAAGAGACAACAACTAGGGAACAGCAATGTTAGTCTACTATAGTACTGTATCGTGACAGACATGGCACTTTCATATCTACAAGGACCATTAGGTAATTCATTTATGATGCTGGTATTATTTATGAGTTTTGGTAATAAACCCTTTCATAGTTCTGAATAACCTAATAACAATTTGTTATAAGCTATAATGTGCATAATTGAACTCTTGGAAATGAGTGTGTTAAATCCTTCTTGCATCATGAGGTGAATGGGAGTATATGAAGCAAAACTGATGTAGTGATGTGTGCGGGAGCATGTCAAAAGCAGGCGACAGCTGTTTGGGTTCATACAGTCACTGGTAAAGGTGTCTGTCACATTTCATATACAAAACAAAACTGTTATAGCAGCTGCACAGCTGTGCTTCCAACTATTTGCTAATGTCAGGATGCAAACCTGGTCACAATGTTTAGCAGGTATAATGTTCACTTACTTAGCATGCTAATATATATCACGCTAATATTTGATAATTAGCAATAAACAAAAATGTACAATGTATAAATAGTAATGGATACATTTAAGTTTTAACCTGATGAGGGTGCAGATGAAAAGTGAAGAGACACAAGGGAATGAATGTCTGAAACAAATTATACAGCAATCCATCAAGACAATCTACTAACAACCAAAAATGTGAACCTGCTGGTGGCAGGAGATGAAAAGTCAGGGGATCACCAAAGTGTGAACTGCAGGCCTCATCCTCTGTAGGAAAGCAAAAGTTCTTGGCAATCAATCCAATAGTTGTTGAGGTACTTCATCTTGGACAAAGGTGGTGGACTGACTAACCTGACTGACCAATTAACTGGCCAACATTGGCATCCTGAGAGCCACGCTGCTACTATGGCTAACAACAGTATGTGAAGCTTTGTCCTTATGGCAGCTGTTTCAGCATATGCAAACACAGGTGTGCCTGCCCTTTGCAGTACTGCATGTTAAGTGTAAAAACTAGCAATGAAAGCATGCCAGGCTATCACTTTAATGAACATATGGCCCTTTCTGCTACTGAAATGCATATCAAAACTGAAAGCTCAACAAACATATTTAATAATGAGGCGGCCATATTATTAATATTAAGAGGATAATAAATTAGACATAGTGGTATGTTTTGAAACTATGGCGTTTTAATCCAACAAGAAGGGAGGCCCTGAGGATCAGGACCCAGAGCACAGTGAGAGGAAAGACACTCTTGGTCCGCTCCATATAGTCATTAACCTTTCTCCAGCAGGGAAGGCTGCATGCTTTCTTCTTTCATTCTATTCACACACTTCATTAACAAGCTCCCTTTCATAGACTAATTCCCGTTTCAAATTCGCTCTGTTAATTAGACACAGGTTTAACCCCACAAAGAGTCTTTATTGTGTTTATTTTTTAAATAATATTGCCCTATGTAAATGAATTAGCAAAAAAAAAAACACTGTCCGAGGCAATTTGCAAAAATGTATTGGCAAGTCACTGAGTGTGGATGCAAACACATTTGTGCTTTTTCAGTCTAAAATAAAAGCTGGTGTCTCGCCTTGGATTTCTCTTCTGTTGGTGTTCCTAATTAACTCCTGTTTTCAGGAGGGATTTAAAATAGGCCAATGAAGAGACACGCTACAGGAAGGGTTTTAAGGGCCTCCTCATCCAGTAAATTAACCTTGGATGCCTTTTGCACACAAACTGTAACAGGTTTCTAATACATTTCTGGCTCTACAATGCTATTCACAAGCGTAGAAAAGACACTCCACACAAATTATGCCTTGATAAAGTACTTGAACATCTCCAAACTGCAAGCCACTTTTCTCAGGAACTGTCAGGATACACATCCCCTGGTGTCGAATGACCCGATGGTCAGACTACAGCTGGCATACAGCCTGTGATAGAGGAACTGCACGCAGAAGTAACAAAGAGAACAGCAACCATGTACAGTGTGTCCCATCTTAAGAGATGCCCACAGTGAGAGAATCCCACTCAGTGAAAGCCTATTAACCTACGGCCTTCATATTAACGGGGGGCTCTCTTCCAACAGCAGCACCCCTCTACCTCGAACCCCCTTCTCTGGAGCGTCCACTTGCACCATCAGCACATAAAATGAACACAGTGCTGCAAACAACCACAAACATGCATGCTACTTGTCACATTTGCGTGTTCCTCAGAGATGCTGACTGCAGCCTTGTCCATCCATCAAGTGCACATTTAGGACGACGGTATCTTTGAAAATACAGGTTTTGACATTGAGGGTGCAGACATTATACAGATTCAGCAACAGGGATTTCACTTCCTCCCTCCTCTAATCACTAAGGTTTAATTAAACAAGACAATTAATCTCCAATCCAGAGAATCTTCTGTCTTGATATAATCAAGGGTCAAAGAAGCATGTAACAGCCATAGCTGTGAATTTGTTTATCTCTGCTGCAGTATGTTCAATGTCACTACTCTTAATAAGGTTTAAGTATAAATGAAGTATAGATGTTCGATTGAGTCTTGAAGATGAAAGAGAAGCTCGTCACAGCTGCTTCCCCCCCACATATGCAACCATGAAGTGACGCTCTGCTGAGATCACATCAAAGCAATTGGGATGGCTGCTCTACCCTGTCAAACACTGTGGTAGAAATTACCAGATTAAAACACGATCCTTCTTTTCAATAGTCTAAAGGAGTCAGTCTCTTTTTGATGAGACTGGAAGGAAATATGAGCAATTTCTACCACTGCTTAATTGGCAGTGTTTGACTAGCACCACTGACACCAGAGGAGAACAGTCAGTGCTGAGACACACGAGTAGGACCGTCAAGGAGACAGGGTGAGTCTGGCGTGGACAGAGATAACTTCATCTTTTTGTCTTGCACACAAATGCTAATAAAATTAAAAAGTGCACCCAGAATATACCTGGCTTCTTTTAAGTGGGACTTCACAAGAAATTGTCAGGCAGTTCAGGCATATAATAGTCTAGCTCAACGGATGTACATTGCTGGGATAAAGCCTGACATCCGGCGCGTGGTCCCTCCCCTTCCACTATCTCTGCTATCTATTTTGCAAGGGCACCATTGCTGCATCCGGGGCTTAGTGCCACCCAGGACCAAAGAAAAAATAACATGAGGAAATATGCTCATTCAAGAACACAGCTCCAATTAAAGCTGCAATGAAGTTTTTTAAATCTATTAATCGATTAACTATTTTGATGTGAAGATCTGCCTGTGTCTTACATTATAAAAAGCTGCATGTCTTTGGGTTTAAGGTTTTGGATTGCTAAAAGAGTGAAATTGCTTAATTGTGATTTTTGCTTAGAAGCAATAGTAATATTGTCCATGTGAAAAACAAAACACATCTATTGACCCCCTACTCAATATCAATAAAGACTATGGCTGATAATATTACTACTACACATAACACCAAACATTGCAGTTGCTATTTAGCCCCCATTTCAGAAGCTTGAAAAACCAAGCTAATTTGTAAAAGATGAGATCTTGGTACTGGGGGAATCTATTTTAAGAGAACCACAATCAATCTATCTGGCCACAACAAAGCTAAAAAAAAAAAAAAATAATAATAATAAAAAAATTAATTAAAAAAAAGCATTTTGTTTACACTGTATTGTTTTTTTAAAGTGGCATCTTTTCTTCCAATAAGCAAGATAATGTTACAAGAGGAAATTAATATAAAGTGTGTGTGTGTGTGTGTGTGTGTGTGTGTAAAAGCAGCAGTGAAAATGAGATTGAAGAGAGATAGGTTTAAAGACTGCGTACAGTAAGTTGAGAAGCGCGCAGCCAGACAAACACATCCCAATTACCTTCCATGCAGGGTTTTCATTAAGTACTTCCACATAAGAGTCTGACTGGCTGCTCTTTGTCTCCACAGCCGTCTGGAGCTAATCAAATTCACAGGCCGTCTCAGAAGCCATCTCAGCCTCCCATTATCATTAATCTGGATGGCCATCTCATCGGCACCGTGGTTAACGAACAATGTTAGGGCTAGAAATTCAATTTTCTACAGTTAGCAATTGAATTGGTGATCAATTGTAGCATCTCAGAGATGAAGGATTGTCAAAGCAGGGTCCTCCATTGTTCCATTTTCGGAACGCTCAGATGAGCTCCTGAATCCCATTAATAAAGCAGCAGTGCAGCAGCTGTGCATCACGGACCAGCCAAAACTAAAGCTGAATCTCAATGTTATTTCAACTGTGGGAGAAAGGATGGGAATGACAAACCAAATCTACCATTACTAGATGAAATGTAGCATATGGTGCTGCAGTATGTAGTCACCAACAGAGGAGGACTAAACCATCAACCTCCAACATTAATGGAAAATATGTTGTGTGGGAAATAAGTGATATAAAAATCTGAAAATTCATTCTGTGGGGGTGAAGAAGGCATGAGATTTAGGTTTGTGGTGATGAGAGTTATTATCGGTGTTAGGATGGTAACATGACACAAAGCAGAATGTGTAATTGCATTACTTCTCTGAAGTGGAATAATGAACGACATTAATGCTAGAATTTCAGTTTCACATTACGGTTAGACAGACTAACATCAAGGCCCCATCACTTGTTCTATACCTTCAAATTTTAAACATTACTCATGTTATTGCTAGGGCTGAACGATTAATCTCATCTCAATCCCTCTTCACATTACCGGTATTATACATCTTTAATCCACCGCACAGCACTTATTTAAAAAGAAAATGCGTCACTTTTAAAGCTGGTCCACCTGTTACTCTGGTTATTTCCTTACAAGCAATGTAGCATTTAAAATGGCTTTTCTTTTTCTTCTTTTCTTTTTTAAAAACGAGTACGGCGCAGTACTCGCGCCTCATAAAACGCTACATTACATCACTTCCAGCAAACTTCACAACAATGAGGGCAAAACAGCATCATTGATCGGTTTTAAACGAATACTCTCCGGTCCAGCTCAGCTAAAAACACAACACCAAATCAGTCAGCACATTAGTGTGTCGTTCACTACCAAGCCTGTATGTAACCGGTAGGCTACCGACAACGTTTCACCTGATTTAGAAGTTTAGATAACACACTCAACTTTCCTGCTGTTACAAAGGTGAACTAAGCAGACAGACAGTTGCCTCGTTCATGGACTCACGGCGGTGCGTCACTGCAGTTCACAGCGGTTCGCGCAGTAGTATGAATATAGGGGAAACACAAAGGATATTTAAGTTTTTGGCATTCAAAAAAATGTATTGTGCAATTTTAGGGGAAACACTAATTTCACATTGTGATGACAGAGAGAGAGAGAGAGAGAGAGAGAGAGAGAGAGAGAGAGAGAGAGAGAGAGAGAGAGAGGATGCACTCAGAGGAACTTTAAAGTTGTCATGTGGTCGTAAATGTACAGTGTAGTTTTCAGTTTGTCTATGAATAAATGCTGCAGCTGTTCCCGTGTCTCGCTTCTCAACTGCTGGGTTAAGTGAAGGGGGTTAGCCCAACTTTGTAAGCAACACTTTATGGGAGATGTATGTAAAATAGCATCAGCATGTTCACATGTTATCATTGGGCTTTAAGTTATCAAAATATGCTTAGAGTGGAAGAGCCATAGTCACGTGTTGAGATTTGTTTTGTTTGTGTGATTTGTTACTGTAACTGACTTGATAAGTAAGATTCTTCATATTTATTTTTCATATAATAATGTTCACACCAGGCCTGTTCTGCAGCGCTTTGTTGTCATGATTATTATATTACATGTTTACAAGGCTTGAAGTTGAAATATTTTACTGTAAGTGAAGTTTTTCACAGTTCCATAGCTAATCAATTCATGCATCTCATTCCATCATTACACATAGACCTGGCCTACATGAAAGAGCAGTTTATTTGTTGACTGTATCCAATGTTGAGTTGGTCATGCTATAAAATGATTTATTGCTTGTGAATAATACAGAAGATACGGAACTTAACTTCTGAATCGCAATTGCAATATTGGTCTATAGAAATCGCGATTAGATTATTTTCCCACATCTTTCAGCCCTACTTATTGCTATCAACATTGTATTGAAAAAATACTTCCATATAGCCTGTGCGCTCCTTTCATCTCATTCCTGTTTACAAATGCACAAACAACAGAGAAAGCACAGAGGATACATACAAGACATGAGAGAAATGAGATGAAAAGGACAAGAAATGGCAGAGACTGAAGTCATAACAATTGAAGGGTGCATGTATGTGACATTATTTAAAATTTGCTACAAGCAGGAACAACAGCATATTATGAGTTCTGTGATATAACAAAAAGTAAAGAAACAAGCACTTTTCCCAAGGAGAAATTGTTAATATAATTCAATTTGTTAGAGTTAAAGAGAAGTAATACATTATACAAGTAATGTTTTACTCTAATGGCCTTGGCAGGGTTGTTTATCATGCCATTATACAAAAGTATGAAAAAGTACTGCATTTAAAAACTGAAATGCTCTGAGTTGTGAGTCTGACAATATCCAGTAAGTGGGTCTGGTCTTGTGAGCACAGGGAATAGAATAGATGTTTTGTGTTAGGGGAGCACCAAGCCTTTTCTCAATGCTGCATAAGCTACACTGTTTGACTGCAGTGGGGTCTATTGAGACAAAGTGCCTGCCAGAAGAGCATAAGACTAATAGCATGCTGCCATTTCTGCTTATATTGTTACACCTGCCCCAAAGGATAGCTACACTGCTATGAAATTGCACCACAAGATGTGCCGTTGTGACATTTTGGCACAGTATGCAGTACAAACTGACATCAGCAACAAGTAGTCACGTACTGTGTGCTTAAAGCCAATAAGAGTGAGTTTTTAAAATTCCTCGATGCATCAATCTTCACTGGAAAGGTTTTATTTTTCAAAAAAATACTTTAATCAAATACAACTTCTACACATAGTGACTTTAACTTGAGCCTGATCAGATGAAAGTGAAATGCATGATTTGGGGATTGAATACAATTTCAAACCAAACCACAAAGTTAATAAAAGCATCACTGTGTTGCTACATGAGTTGGAGTCATAAGCACAACCACAAAATGCCATGTGTGGAGTCACCCTCACAAGGAAACAACACATTTGAGCATGAAGCTATGAACTCCGTGAGTTTTGCTAAATGACAATTAACACTGAATATGAATATGTAAAAGAGATAAACAACATTTCCCAGACAACTTGATTTCATCATGACAGACATGCAGCCAAAGAAAGAAGATGAACACAGAGGCATGAAATCGGACAACACAATCTTCCGAACACTGGTTTCTCACTCACTCACACACACACACACACACACACACACACACACACAGCTTTCCATTCAACCCTTCAACTGTCCCAAAGAGGAGGGGGAGGGTAGATATGAAAGCAGTTATTTGTTGGCCTTTGTGCAGCGAACTTCTCTGTCTGTGCGCGTGCTGGAGTTGCTCACCAGCTCCCCCGCATACTTGCGGTTGTTCGCACACGTATCTTAGTAACAGCACAAGGCAAGCTACATTTGCAGAGAGTCTTACTGTAGATAGGATTGAGGGCGATAGATTTAAAGCACAGGGCCGGCTGCCTATCTCAGAGAAAACAAAACTGTTTATAATATGTAACAGAGAGCCGGTGAAAATGGGAAGTTTTGTGTAGGATGTGTTTATGTTTCAGGTTAGAACAAAAAACAATGGTGCTATACAAAAAGGTGTATTTCCCTGCTTTATTTCTAGATGTGTGCGCTACATGAAGGGAGAATGGTTGCACCACCTGGGTATCCGTTTGCGTCAGCGCCCCCTTTATTTTACACGCTCAGTGACTGTCCTGTTCAGTTCCACCCATTTCCCAGGCTTTTGTTTGGGTAGAGCTTGTCAAGATATAAAAAGGTATGGATAAATATGAAAAGCAGATGTGGCTGCAACAAAATGGCATCCTTTACTCCTGCAACAAAGGTTTTTAAGGTCCAGACAACAAAGTATTACACACAAGTTCCAGAGAAAAATTCCAATTCTGAACCTCCAAAACTCCATTGTCCTCAATACATGGCATGAATTTAACTTTTTTTTTTTTTTTTTAACGGGGAGCAAATCAGCGGAAAAAATAACAATTTATATTTTAATTCAGGTGACAGGAATATGAAAAATAATCTATAATATAACATCTATAATATATTTTACCATATAACTTTATCTGATTCACTGGAAGACAGAGTGAAGCAGATGTCATTAGAGTATGCGGGGGATGTGGGAAGAGCCAGCAACTACACAGGACAGTGGCGTGACTGGCGTCCCTTCTCCTACTCTGTTGGACATGGACTAAGACCCCCTTCGAGGACACTGTGAACTGATCCTGATTATCCCAGTGGGCCTAATCCTCAGAGGTCTGCACTGCATGGCCATTTCCCCCCCCAAAAAAAGCCTCACTTCAGTGGACAGAGAATCCCAGACACTGTGCCCCTAAACTGTGAAAACTCTCTTCACAATGGGGACTGAGGAGAGAAAGAGACCCCAAAATCCACCCTCTTCCCTCATCCCCCCACACACTCCCCATCGTCACACTTGGGAAAGCAAAGGAGCGCAGCCTCATCCTAGGAATCCTGCTCAATATCCTGGGATTAGCTGCGGCCCCTCTCAGTTCCCCTTTTCTCCCTCCTGCTAAGGCTAATTCAGACTGAACTCGTCTGGCCAGACCCAT
Source organism: Sander vitreus (assembly GCF_031162955.1). Taxonomy (NCBI): domain Eukaryota; kingdom Metazoa; phylum Chordata; class Actinopteri; order Perciformes; family Percidae; genus Sander; species Sander vitreus. Next base: position 11,723,808 of record NC_135871.1, on the reverse strand, counting down.
TGTAAAAGCCCCACCACACAAGAGAAACAATCAAATATACTAAACTTTAATCTCTTATGAGCTCATATCTCAGTCTCCCCTGCCTGTACTCAAATCCCATTGAGGGAGAGAGAGCCTGGGAGTTTGTTATATACAACAGGCCACATCCAGGTATAAACCCACAGTCACATATCAGGAAGCACCGAGAGCCTGATGCAGCATAATTATTCAGGGGAATCAATGAGCAAGTCCAAGCTCAAATGTGTCCTTCCGAGTTGCATTGTCAAGCAATTTGAAATGTGAAATGTAACTAAATAAAACAGCCAGTTGCTATATCAATTTAGCGTTTATATTGCATATGAGACTCCTGTACACTTTAATTCTGTCAATACACAGGATTTTTTGTATAGTCACGATCCATATTCAGCAATTAACAGTGAAAATAATACAGATTCAGCTGTGGCAGTATGTGTGTTTGAAGGGTGGCTTGGGCAAAAAACATGTCCCTATAGTGAAACATGCAATTGTGTCCTCAATGGAGCCTTTGAAAAGTGCTTTGAAGCATCTGTGGAAGCCATGGGAAGTGGGTCCAGCTGTAAAAATATGAGTGCGCCTGGGACTGCCGCCCATGCAGCAAGCATTGTGTGTTTGTGTGTCTGTAAGTTAGTCAAAGACTGATCCTGTTGCTACCATCTTCATATCCTGTCACTACCCCCGTTTCTCTATTTCTGCATTCACTCTGTGAGGTCTAAGACCAAGAGCTACAAACATCACTCATGTGCTCATCTGGATTCTGCGCTTCCCACTGACACTCTGCTCCGTCACAAATACAATGTATGCATTTTTATTTAGAAATCTCTGCTTCACCCATTAAAAAAGGGAGCTCAGCGCTACAGGGAATCCAAAGAGATGAAGAAAATTGATAGCTCCTTAGTGGAAATCACATTACCCTTTATGCTCTATCAAATTGTATTTTGCCTCAAAGGATGCCTCTTTTGAAATTAGATTAGACACATGCAGTAGAGGTGAGAGGATCAAAACAACAATTGAGTGCAAATGCCTTTACAAGGCAGCGCCAACCAAAGCTGTTGGTCTAAGGTTGGTCACCCCCTGCCCACTAAAATCATAATAAAATCAGACTTGACTATAAGGATCCATCAGGATTAAGTTGAGTTGTTGGTTTAGCTGTCAGATCAGCTTCACTGTGTGTGCAGCTCTGACTTACAAACACTGTAGTTAAGGGAATCAGAATAGGTGTATGAGGTTGCTTTTGGTAGTGACCAGTTATTTTGTTCCATAAAAGGCCTGTTGACTTTAGCCACTTTGAGGCATACACAAAGCAGCTGTTAATTGGTGCTTTCCCAGGCAAGTTGCCAGCAGACATTCTCAGTCTAATGCCGGCACCTGCATAAACTGTTTACTCATATTGGCTTACATCCTGTTTTGCTGTTTTCTTGCCAGTCTCCTTCCTGTTATGGTGGCCATTTCAATGCAGTCATGGCTTGACTTCAGATACAAAAACGTATAAATGCAAGTTCACCCACAATCTGCTACCCATAACATAAATCTGTAGGCATGGGAAATAAAAAGGAAAGAAGAAAGACAGGTTAGTGCAATGAAAGAAACGAAGGTACAGGCCTCTCTCTCTGAAACTCCGAGTGGATTCTTGTATAGTGGCACGTATGCAAATTTGGCCATTGGGAATATGCTTTGGCTCTACTGCGCCCTATTCTGATGATGCAGTTTGATGCAGTGGAGGAGGAAATTGAGTTTGGTCAGATAGAAAAGCTGAGTTAACATGTGCCCTGAAGGGAAAGAAGGAGGAGTCACCTGGGTCCCGTGGGTAGAGAAGCAAAGTCCTCAAGAACCCGGGCTAAGGCATATAGCCCCAAGTAGACAGGGGTGGGGAGCTCAGTGGATTGGACCATAATGACATTCAAATGTATAGTCAACTGTGTTGGAGTTGGTAGGAGAAATGTGTGATTTAAAGTATTGAAACTCTGGGGGTCAAAGCATTTAAAATGAACAATTCTATTTTTCCTGATCGCCAATACCACCTTTCTAATGACAGCCCAAAATGGAATTTTCCCACTTTTACCTTCCCTGATGGATGGCTATCCTTGGAGGCCTTTATCTGCTGAACCTTACTTTAATAGCTGCTAAAGGCAGACTCTGACCTGAATCTGTGGACTTTGTGAAAGCAAGCAAGCAGAGAAGAGGTGGAGTGGGTGAAAATGTGAGCTATGCAGGGGGGTGGAGAGAGGGAGGGAGGGAGGGAGGAGGCTTAGAAGACAGGCTGAGAACTTCACTTCACTGTTGGTGTCTGAAATCTCCCCTTGGGCACTGAGTTTTAACTGAGGGCCATCACATAGTAGTGTGCAATATTCAGCTCTACACTCTATTCATTCCCTCTGCTTGATTCATTACTATTACCGTCACCTTGACATACAGAATAGGTAAGCTTCTCACTTCTCTGCCACTGAGACATCTCTAAGATTTGAAAACAAAGCCTGACTATTTGAGAGAAAGGGAAGGCTCAGTAATGATGAGCAGGATATGACAGGTCTGTGGGACAGGTACAGAAAATTCTGACAGCCTTTCCTCCTCTAAATAACTTAGTAAGTTGCCATGGGCAGTAAATGTCAAAGTAAAGCCTTCAAGCGGATTGCTTCACCCACTTTACTCAGTTCCTTTTGCATTTCACTAAATTGTAATGGAATTATTAATATTTGAATACAGTAACATTCTGCATTAAATAATCAATTTAACATTATATTTCCTTTAAAAGGTAGTTAAAACTTTAAACTGTCACTGGACTAATAGCAAATGTATATTAGTCTGACGTGAACATTACCCCCCCCACCCCCCAAAAAACAAACAAACAAACATGTACAACATGTAGCTGACAGCTTGTGGACCTGACCAGCAATGAGGAGGCTGCCTTTGTTCTGATGGGAGTACGCCCCTTCTGAGCTAAGTAATCCTGCTTCAGTTTATATCATTCTCTTGTGTCGTTCTCCCTCTGATGAATGAGCGGACACCAACTGTCACTGTCTGAATGTAAAGGATTTGCCAACCAATTAGTGGCACGGTTCTAGTTCAGCTCAAGATATCATAGCAGATAAAATCCTTCTCGTTCAGACACCTTCCAGTTGGTTTTAAGATGTGTCGTGCTTGTTAGCTTAACAATAACAGGCATGAGGTGATAAACACAGACGTCAAGAGTCAACTGCTTCACACGAATAACACATTGTGGAGAATAATAATAAATTTAAGGTGGAGAAAACTATTAAAAGTTGCCCTTTCCCCGAGGTCCATTAAAAGTTGTTTGACTCTCTTTATCAAGATGCACAAAATGGAACATTAGATTTACTTGATAAAATGATAATTGAAAGCACCTTACACTGAATCAAGGAGTAGGAACTCTTTAACTGTGTACATAATATACTGAGAGACTTAGCAGGCACTCAACGTGAGACCTTAGCAAGAAATTGTACTGTATACATGGTAAATAAAGGAGGAACTTTGACGTTGATCGTTATATGATCTACAATGTTTTTTCTGAAAATAAGTAACTGGTGTCTACACATAACTTTCTGTAGTTAGACAGTCAGGAACATTACCTGACATTTTGTGTTTCCCGTTTGTATCTCCACTTCCTATGAAGAGGAGTATTTCCTGCACAGAGAGGAATGTACATCCCAAACTGTTGTGGCACTAGGAAGGTTTGAACTGAGGATGAATTATGACCACTAAAAACCCTGTTTGCACAGAACAGTTTGATTAAAGAGTAGTAAAGGCGTTCTACTAAAGGCTATAGACAGACAGGATGGCGAAGACTGAAGTCATGACCTCTGGGTTATTTTTCCCACACATCACGACAGAACAAACTACCCATCCTATTTTCCAGCGTTAGGCTATCAGAAAATCAGGATTCAAACCCTCGTCACATCCTATACCATACCCTTACTTCTCTTGTCAGGCGATACATACTCTTGTTCTTGGTCTTGTAGCTGTCCCAATGTACTGGAACAAAGACCCAGACTGCTACAACCTACACTCAAAGCATTATAAAGATAACATATCAACAAAGAAATTACCTGATGAGTGAGGTGATCAAGTAAAATAATTAAAATACTCAAGAATCCAGGAGAGCAGTCCAAAGTCCCTATGCGCTTATAGCATATGTTTAATATATATATGTTGTTAGTTGTGCTAAGGGTGCCAATGATGCAGCACTGCACTACATCGCTGTAGTGTTTTAAACTTTGGAGTCAAATTCAGAGGTAGAAGTGCCTGAGTGGAACCTGGCTGATAAATATGGATGTTTTTTTCAAGAGCCTATCAGAAGGCTTTCTGATTATGATATGGTGGTTGATGTCTTCCAACATCACAGCCACCCCTACCACAAAGATTAAGAGAGCATCTGCTCGTCTTTCGTCATGTTACTTAAAGTCTACATTGGCGCTGGCTGCCTGCCTCAGCTCGACCCAGACACTCACACCAAGATTGTGGTTCCACTTTACGGTTTGTGTGAGAGCAGAGAAGGCCAGTAGCACACATGAAAAGCAAAAGATCTTCTTGCCAGAAAGCGTGTGATTTATTCATGGCCTTTAGATTTACCCTTTCAGATGCTGGATCATGTGAAGCAGAGCATTAACATCACATGTGCAGGTGCTTTTATGGGCCCTCATCCATTACTCCTGATTTACATTCCACAGCTAACACAGCGCTGTAACCAGAGCTGTGCAGATACCTTTTCACACAAGCTGCCAATAATGTGTGGGAAGGGGTTAATCAACATACAGCAGACAAGACCTATACATGTTTGTGCCAGGCCATTTACCACTGTCGTCAAACTTCTCTACAAGCTTGTCCTGAATGTGTAGAGAAAATCTTGTAAGTAATTTTTGCAGCTGGACACCAAAATGGATAAAGTGGAACCATAACAACTAAATAAAATATGATTAACAAAGGAGAAAAAAAGAATTCATATTTTAGCATGCAGTCTGTGCTGAGATCTTACAGGACTTCCACTTGAAACTTGTCTGCACTTCCCTGAATTTCTACTGCATGGGTAAGCTGCTTTTTCAAGCTTGTATGAGGTCCATTTATGCATGTTTACTTATAAGAAACACTGGGGAGTAAGTGTTTTTGTGAGCAGAGTGTGGGTGGGGAGGCATCAAAGAGGCCAAATGAAGCACTTCCAGTACCACTGAGAGATTAGATGGCAGACTCTAGCTTCAAGATATCACTATTGATTTCCCTTTCTTTCTCCCATTTCTCACTCTGTGGAAAAATAACTTCATTACTGTTCTAACTGACTCATCGCCGCATAGAGAGAAAGAAGCCATATATTTCCGAGACAACCCATCTGAGAAATGCTTTTTTACATGACATACAGCACACTGTCTGGCTAATAACCACAACGCAGCCATTTGTTTCGTGGCTGACTAGGCCTATGAATGTGTACACACGGCCCACAAAAAGGAGTTTATTAACAATATGCTTTAAAAGATATGTGTTCAGATGTAATATTATTCAGCTGTATAACAGATGTATATCAATCTAGCTATTATTATCATCATGTTTACAAATATTTAATAGGAAAGGAAGAAAAAGGCCCTTTCACACTCAGTAACAGTTGAATTTAAATTTGCCCTTGGCTTTTGGAAGAAATTGGGTTTTCATTTTTACTCCATTCATTCTTCATGCTAACCTTGGACTTAAACTTCTTATCAGGCCAAGTCAAATTTAATTAGAGCTCACTCTTTCAAACCTGAAATTCATGGCTGATTACTTGGCCTCCCTCTTGGTCCATTTGTCTTGAACCATCTCGGACGTATATGCCGAGTAAGCTCCAGATAACAAAGGAGAGGGCCCAGGGAAAGCCGGGTAGTTCTGCTCCAACACTCACAACTACATTCAGATTTAGTATTTCATAGAAGGGAGTTCATGATTAATGCACAGATTTGGAAGAATCACAAGGAGGGACATTTAAACTGTTCCCTATACTACCAGAGTCACCTACTCAGACAAGCCTCTTCCATCCCTCTATTATATAAGCTTTACATAACATGAGCGAAAGACTTGAGTTTTCTCTCTTTTGAGTATTCTGACAAATCAAATGTGGCAGCTTGGGGAGGAAATAAGGAAAAACTGTCATCTAACTCACAGTTATGCAGTCCTGCAACTGAGTAACTTTTCTAACTTTCCTATCCAACAAAGTAGACAAAGAGGCACAGACTTGGAAAATAGGATCATCAATGGTGTCATTTATAATACAAACAGCTAAGTACTTTTTAGGAGCAACCTACCAAGCAACTTCATACGTTGGCTGCTCCAAATTCCAAATACAGTCGTAATTATTCAAGTATACTTTTAAGTTATCGGTCTCCTGCTTTTGAATGTAAGCATGGAGGACCAGTTTGTTTTTTTTTCCATTATTAATACATACACATAAAAAATATTAGCAGTTTGGATCAAAATTGTAGGCATGGGAACGATTACCTGAGAGTACCTGAGTTTAGCAAGTGCTAAATATGCACAAGAAGGAAACTAATGAGGTCAGACGGTGTAAAACTTCCAACTATGGGTTTTGAATGTTATGTTTTAACAGTAGACTATTCTTACTCCTCTGCACAACATATCGGAGCTCTCAGACTAAACAGCAGTAGCGTGAGGGACGTATGTGCCAGTGTTCTACCTGCTGAATGAAGCTGATCTTAGCATGAAGTCAGGTAATACAATCAGACTGCCCAGGCGGCAGAGAGTGCCTGCAATGTTCCTCCAGGGATTATCAACTAAAAGGCCTCCTACAATTACGGTGCTGAGAGGCAGAAGAGACAAGACACATTTCTGTCTCATTAACACCTGCTGTCTCTTGCCTCTATTACCGAATGCGCCTTAAGACACCGCGTCATGTCGTACCAGTTCTTCCTGAGATGAACTCAGTGACTGCAGTTTCCAATCTTTTCATACTGTGCTGAAGGTTGTAAGCCATACCAACTTAACATCTCCGTAAAATCTATCAAGTGAATAGCTAGAAAGATTAAAAGATTTAGATTCAGGTATTTTAACTTAAGATTCTATTTTTAGATGTTTGGATATCTGACTTCATTTCTTTTGAGTACTGTATACAAATGCATAATTAAATGGCAAAATGTGGTGACTAAAGAGATTCCACAAATCAGTGCATATCTTTGAATGTTCCTCGTCATTGATACATGCAGCATGATACAAAGAATTTACACCAAAAAATGTAACTGCACAGGTCATTTGAGAATTTTATATTATTCTGGTGCCTGATACACTAGCTTCATAAAATCACTGTGTAAAGTGTGCAATGCTGCAATCTGATTGTTTCAGAGATCAAGCCATATCACAAGCAAATAGGGATGCATGCCTTTAACAAATATTGTAGCCCCCCCCCCCAATTTGGCTATTGCACTAGTCCATATTGTGATTTTGATAAAATTGCAATTAATTGTGCAGCCCTACAAGGAAATGCTGAAAAAGATAGATACACATGAGAAACCATTCATTTCAATGTAAGCAAATTAGGGTATTTTGATGAAGATGGTCATAGGACTTTGCCTGCTCATAATAAGACTTTCCCTTGTCTGCCGTTCATGCCATTTAGCTGCTAAAATATCCCACATTATTGTCAGTCTTGGAGTGATGCACTACACGAGAAAAGTAATGTCAGAAATAAATAAAACTGAAATCACTCATATCAACCTTACTCACACTACAGAATACATTATTGAACTGTGCATTTGGTTGTAATCCCTCCTCCGCCTCCGCTCTATTTGGCAGGCTCTCACACACACACGTGCACTTGCACTCTGCATGCACTCCACTGTTATCCTCCCTCACATCTGTGGTGCTTCCATACCATAAGCCCCAGAAGTCATTTACTTTCATCTTTGGCATCTCCTTGAACTGAAGAAACAGTCTACTGCTCTGCAAAAGAACATATTTTTAGTTTTAAAATGTTGAATCAAGAAGTGATGCCAGAAGCTTGTTCCATTTTAGCAGCAACAAAATCATTTGAGAGCAAAATATCCGTATGACGTTCATCTGATCATTTTAAATTGACCACTAAACCCTAGAAATGATGCGAATAAAAATGTGTCGGCACTAAACTGACAGATAAAATGTAATCTTGATGAGCCAGATTTGTTGTAAAATTAATTCTCGTGCAGTTTATATTCTTTTACTGAATGACTTCATTTATAAAAAAAAAGAAATAAAAAAAAAAGAAATCACAACACAAATCACAACTGCCCACGTGTGGTGCTGTCCAAGGTTTCAAAAAAATAAAATTTAAAACAAGATGAACAGATACACATAACCAGATGGATAATAAACTAGTCTGCTCACTATTTTTGCCCATGATTGTTATTGTAACACCAGGGCTTTTAACTCAGGTGGCCCAGACAGTAATGCTGTCATCTGTGTGATGCACCCACCTGAGTGAGCCAATTTGACAGTGGAATCATTTGAAAAACAGCATGTGAGTGCAGGTTGCTTGGGATGCCCGAGATGCTTTTAATAAATCATGATGTAATGTATCACATCTTATTTCATCACATCTCTCTGAACAATAGCTGAATTGACTTATTGAGTGCTTACAAGTTTGCCTGTGTAAGGTACAACAAACTTTATGTAGTTGAAAAAAACTAATTCCTGTGAGACTACAATATTAATAATACATTTTATTTATATAGTGCTTTACATAGTACTCAAAGACACTTTACAGTAAAACCAGCACATATAGCACATAAAAAAAAAGACAAGCAATAAAACCAGCACATATAACAAGCATATTAAAAGCAATTAAAAACAATAAAACCAGTAACTATCAGGTAAGAAATGTAAGAGTATTGTATGTGGAAAGCTAAACTGATGAGTGTCCAGGTCAATATTATCACGGATGTGTATGGGTAGGGAGTTCCAGAGGGAGGGGGCTGCAATGGTAAAAGCTCTGTCACCCCAGGTATGGTGCTTGGTTCTGAGTGGTGGGGAGAGGAGGTTTGCATCAGAGGAGCGGAGGTTATGGGGGGGGATTGTGGCGGTGGAGCAGCTCTGTGAGGTAGGAAGGAGCCTGGTTGTGGAGGGCTTTGTGGGTGAGGAGGAGGAGGACTTTAAACTGGTTGCATTGGGAAACAGGGAGCCAGTGGAGGTTCTGAAGGACGGGAGTGACGTGATCACGGGAACAGGTGTGGGTGAGGAGACGGGCAGCAGACACTCGCAGACTGACATTAGAGCATAATCAGGCTGGGCTCATCAGCAGAACCAGGATTTACAGATTCTGTCAAAGCTCAGCTATTGAATTAACCTGTGATTCAATAAAGCAATGTTATTTCTCCTCAAATAGTTATTACGAGAATGTCTCTCAAATAGATAGAGTCCCAGCTAATATAAAAGACCTTTTAGTAAGCTGGAAGGTTTGTAATGAAAACCTTGTGGAGCTGCATCAGTTAGGCAGGTCATTAAGGCCTGTCTCAAGCCATTACCCAATAAGAGTAAGATGTGTCAGGGTTCAATGTGGCCGGCTCAGACTTATCCTTTGTCCCTTGGCAAGAGGAGAAGACATAAGGATTAAATCCAGTGCAAAAACCAACCTTGGAGCTCATATAGCAAGCATAGCATCATAAAGCAATTTTAGTTTCAATTTCATTTCACTATAAAAACTGAATTAATGTTCTATTTTATCTGATAAACGAACTTAGAAAAGGGCAGAAGGTCAATTTAAGCATGCCATGCACATGAATGTTTCTGGAGGCACTATGACTACGCCTGGGGACATACAAATGCTGCTCCTCTGACACCATACTCCAGGAAATGATTTGTTATGTTAAACCCATTTCCCCCTTTGCATTTAATTATTTCCGTGCCATGATTACATTTCACTCTACCACTACTGTCATTTGTGAAACTCATTCTCAACTTGAGCACTACGGTAACTGTACCGTTTCTCAGCATTAGAGTATATTCTAAAAAAAACTTTTCTCTGATTTTTATAAGTAGTTGCGGTGGCATGTCTAAAATGCTTGTGAATATTGTGCCCAGGTGTAGCAGCATATTGTCTTCCAACATTCAATTACATATTCAGACATCAAACCATGAAAAATATTTGCAATCTAACAATTCATATTATATTTATTTCATATATGGCTAATGCCTGAAAAGGGGAAGTGAAATAATTCTTCAAAGACTAAACACAAGAAACAGCAACTGCCAAAGAGAGCAACAAAGCAGTCACAGTAACAACTGAGTAAGTGTTTCTGGAACCTGACAGTTTGTTCATACTGTACAAGTGTATAGCTACTATCGCTTCCAATGCCATAGTCTCGCTTTGCCAGACCTTCCTCCGCAGCGCTGCAGAGGAGGGTCTGGCTAGTCCACACAGCAATCCAGGATGGGAGAAAAACGTGTTCTGGTTTATTGGCATTTCTTTAAACCAATCACAATTGTCATGGGCGGCGCTTAGCACCGGAGAGAGCCACGGTGCCGCTGCAAAATAGCCTCAGGAAGGAACTTGTTTTGGTGGACCGTGTGAACGTTCAAAAGTTGTTTTAGGTTGTGCGAGAGAAAACTCACATTGGACAGAGTCTAGCTAACTGTCTGGATTTACCCTGCAGAGATCTGAGGAGCAGTTAACCCTAGTCCTCATAAATTCACCAGAGTTTAAAATTCCAACACAAAGAAAGCGGAAGGTACCGGACATCCGGCCGAAAAGAGTGAAATCCGGCGGAAACGGAGTAATCCCGGAAATGGAACGTCGAGGTACCAATGTTACCAATGCCAGTAACCAAAGCCATGTTTACATGTGTAGACAAAAAAAATCAAGTGGTAGATTAAAGATCAGAATTCTCAGTGCATGTAAATATAGCTATTAATGATTAAAACAGTTTATGGGGGGGAGAACACTAAAGCAAACACGTGCTGATATGAACCCTGGTCTCCCTACTCACTACTCAACCAGTCAAAGTTAATTATTATTACACAAATTATGAATTATCTAATTAGCTCTCACCATTAAGAAAGTCAATTAATGGCTAAACTAAGTATCCAAAAATAGAGCCTCAGAATTAAATAGGAAAGAACAGTCTATACAGGCAATTCTTCAAAGTAAATTGGGTCACAGAGCTTGAATTCATCAGTAAAGGTGAGATGGAAAGCTCCTTAGAAGCAACATGTAGTTTTAAAAAAAGAAAAAAAAAAAGAGGCAGGCTAAGCATGGAGGAGGCTATGGGTAGGAGCACAAAGCGTAAAGTTCAGTAGCATCTGTTTCTTTGTCATTTGAGTCACCAGTCTGAAGAGTACCTGTAACCCAAGGAACATTAGCTATTTAACCAAACCAAAATTGCTTTTAAATTAAAGATCCAAGCAGATAACGAGCATTTGCAATTATCAAATGAATCAAATTACAGTTAATTTCTCATCAGAGCTCAACCTGATGCAACAAAACGTAATAAATAAAGCAATTAAAAAGACAGAGACAGAATAGGACACAACTAAATTAATTTGCAGTGGAACGGTATACCTCTTCCATGAACAAATCAGGATTTTACCTGGACTGAAAGAGAAAATTACATTTTCAAAAACAGCAAAATAAAAGCCAGAGAAGAGATTTCATTTTCTAAACACACCAAAAGATCTGAGATTAAGAGAAAAGAATGACTTGCTAGAAAGACAATTTTGTTCCAAAATAAAAAGGCACCGAGGAGAAAGAAGCACAAGAGACACAGACACTGTAAATGCACTTCTAAGAAGAGACAAATTAACGTGTTGCAAAATGAATGCAAATATATGCAGATTCCTTCTATCAGCCAGTACTCGGTTATTTTCCCAAACCTTTGGTCTTTTAAAACTGCAGGCGGACAAACAGCAAGCAGTTTAAAATTCATGAAACATTTATTTAATTCACCGGGTAGGGACCTTTCCTGACAACCTTTTACTTCTCCCACTCAAGCGCTGCTGGTCTGACATTCGTCAGGACCACATTGGACATGCCCATGTTCCATGACAGATTACTCTCCATCATTCCCATCACTCATTTGGGTCTGCTTTGATCAGGTAGATAAGCATTTGCATCACACCCACTTCCCACTGAACACTCCTGACATAAGTGATGGACAAATGGTGACAGAGGAGTACCACAAACACAAATGTAGAAACCAACAAACATGCGCATGCACACACAAACAAATCACGGGGACATTTACGATGATGACTCTGCAAAGCTGGGATACTCAACTTGCTTGGCCTGTGGACCACTTTCGCAAAATGCCAGTAGGCCAGGGGCCAGTTAATAAACAAACAATAATATTTATCAGATAAAAAACAATCTTGTTTCCAGCAAATGTTGTTTGGTAAATTAAACAGTGGTTTAGGTTTGTATGAGGTTGGCAAATTCATCTGTCCATTTTTTATTTAATTGCTTATTATCAACCTTTTGATGCTGCTGTCCTCACTCATCTTTGTCAAGAACCAAATGCATTTGCAGCAACAGGTCTAGTATACTGTACGCAGGGGTGTTTCTAGGATTTGAGGACACTCGGGGGAGAGGACTTTTTGATAAACAAGCTCTATTTTGATGCTTTTTTGCACTCTGGTACAACAAAAAAAGTGTGAATCCATTTATTTTCTTTGTTAATTAGAAAATGGTCGGTGGGCCACCCAGCCTAACCCTATCCAAACATATGGCCTGCAGGCCAAGCCGTAAGTTGAGTATCACTGCTGTAAAGCAAGTTTGCAGCTACAAACAGCATGCAGACTTTTCAAACCACTGAGATGAAATACACTGTTGGCCTGCAGGTTAGAGAAGCTTGTGCCCAAATGGTAACTGGTTTGATCCAAGACTGGAGGGATAAATCTGAGCAAGGATGACCACTATTGTTTATTTAACCCCCAAACTCCTCCTGGTGTAAATGTGTGCAGGGTGGAGCAGAGTGTTAAAGTGCTAAAGTGAACCTACCCAGGTTAAATATAAGGGGAAAACTAAATTCATATGGTTATAGATTGCTGACTTAAAGCATAAAAGGTCTATTGACTTAACAAAACTGACGTGTCAATCTACCTTATTTATGCTGCAGGATATACAGTTTGTTACTGGAGGAAGTCAAAAAAGCATTTTTGAATGTGTACCGTTTTGTCTTTCCTTGTGGTGCCATGATAGACAGGGAGTTTGAGCAGGTCACGACCCTGTCATTCCACACGCTTGAGAGTCCAGTAATCATGGTTATTGACAAACTAAAGGTTCAATTGGACTTAATGGTCACTCTGACAAATCCTCTGATTCTTCTACTCATCTTCCCTTTCTTCCCTTGTGCTGCACCATGACTCAGATTCAGCCCATCGCTTTCACAGCCCATCTCATTCCCAGCTACTGGTTGAGCTGAAGCCCAGCTGTCCATCGCGTTACTCCGCTGTGTGAATGACAAGGAGATGCAGTTAGAGTTACTGAACCGATCAATGTGGAGGAGCTTCTTTGAAATCCTGCAGGTTCTTTTCTTTACGCCCAGGCTGTGTAAAGTCCATCTACGCCCTCCGTGACTTCCCTCCTCCCTTGTGCACTAACCCCTTTAACTAGTTCCCATTCTGGCTCTCTGAGCTGCTCACCCTTCCATGGCTCCCCTCCTCTGTAAAGAAGAGATGCTTTCCCACAATTCCCTGAAGATGTGGTCAGTGCTTTTTACTCCCAAGACTATGGGTGGTATTTATTCAGGGTAAAAGGAATCCTCGCTTATTTTTTGTGGATTTAGTTCAGATGCTTCTCCCTGGCCATATGGTTCAGGGAACAGAGATTAACTTGAAGCAGCAAAGTAAAGTAAACACCCAACTCATCTACAGTTTGACCCTAATGTCACTAGCTTTCTGTAAAACTCAAATACTACTTAGGGTACCTGAGGAAATAAAGAGGGTATTTAACCCCAAGAGTTGAGCAGATTTTAGCCATCTGTTTTGAAGAGCTTAACCTTAGACAGTCCTCCACTGTCTGGATGTGTTCGGTGACAAGAAGGAAACCAAACAAGAGCACTCACGCAGGGAACAATGAGGCATGTCCAGCTCCTGCTTCAATCTTTGCTTAGTGCGTTTACTAGAGATGAGCCATATGTCTGAAAATTCTTGTTTCACTTTGTACTGAATTAGGGTCGACAGGCCATCTGGAGTAGTGGGAGTTTCCCTGGTGAGCTACTCAACCTGATGGGCTTCCAATGAGTTTAGAAAAACTAGAAAATATTTTTTGAATGCAGCATTAAACTCGCTAAGCTAGCTCCATACAGGCATGTGCAAGGCAGGGTAATCAATTCTTTACTTTGGTACATTCTGCCTTTCATACAGTACACCGAACTGAAAATAGTAAACTGATTAGAGCATTAGGTCTCTCTCTCCCCCCCCAGTGCACCATATCAAAACGGTATAAGTCATTACTGCTTCCTGTCTTCTCTGCCATCTTATACCACCATTGTCCACACAACCGTAAAACCACATCCATCTTTAAAGCTGTATTCTGTACAACGGTGCCATGTTTGGTGGACTGTTGGCAGGTTTCAAAGGGATTGTGTGCGATGAATGGCAAATGTCGTGGTGAAGTGAGGGATTACACTGCATTACTTTCTGAATATTTTTTTGTTCAGAGCCAATAGCAGTCTGGTGAAGGAGTGGTAATCTGCTATAGCAGACCCCATCTGGACTGACAGCGGCTTAGTTTCCACAGAGTTCAGGCCCCTGGAAAACTTGGCCTGCCATGTCACAGTCCATCAGAGACCTGAAATTTGGCTATTCACCCCTGCTAATAAAACCGGCTCGCCATCCACGCCACACCACCTCTGGCCCGCGACCAAAGCAGACAGCCGTGTTCATTATGAGGGAGTGAAGGCAACCCAATGGCAAAATCCGCCATGCAAAAAGACAGCTGAGGCTAGCTCTAAGAGAAGTGGAACCTGCTTTCTTTTCTCAATTTACAGTCAAGGGAAAATAATAGCCATGTGTTTGATGTCCTGTGCCACTTTACTTTCCACCAGTACAGATAAAAGAGAAGAACATCACTTTTCTGTTTTGCTTTTATTTATCCCCTGTACTATTATACAAGAATATAGCAACACAGGTATATTTGCTCAATCTAGATAGCGGGCTGTAACTTTGACCATTGCTCTCTCATAACACTGCACTGCTCATGATGTCGGCAAACAAGGCATTTAAACTTATGCCAATAGTTTGTCATTCTAGAAGTGTGACAGCTAAATGCCCAAAATGTAAATGTTCATTCTGCTGCGCATCCAGAATGTACTACACTGAGTCTCAGGGGTAAATGGCAGCCAAATAGGAATAGGAAGGTCTGTACATTTTTATACACTGTCCATTTTCCAAGCAGAGAACAAATTGGTCACATAATGACAATAATCGGTTTAGCAGACATAGCTAGATTAAAGCAAACTGATCATGTTATTAGGCTGTATAGTATGAAAGGATGTTATATTGACCCAAGTGTCAGATCAGGCTGATACATGGAAATCTAAATTGGCAGTTTTAGAAGGTGGGATATAGACTCTGGTCAAATGACTCATTGATTATTTGATTATAGCACTCTGTGGTGATTAGTTGATAAGCAGAGTGGATATTGGGCACACAACCTGCGAGTTTGGCTGATTGACTAGAAGACAGTACAGTGGATTCATCAGGTCAGGTGAGTGGTTTTGAACAGAGGTTTTAAAAAAATAAAAAAAAAAATAAAATAGCTCATTCTGAGCTTTCAAAGATCCAATAGTTGACAATCTCAGGAATTTATTATCAAATCATGTTAATATTTTTCAAATATACTAATCATCTCTTACTGCGATTGAGAATGACTGCAATAAAACCAACATATATGAAATGAGGTCTCAGTGACTAGTAATGAGTTCGCCTGGATTTTAGACATCTCCTCTGTCCCGGCTTTTAATACATGTTGACAGCCACAATACAAGTTGTAATAGCTAAGCATACAGGGATCAAATTAATTCACCCCTCATGAAAACTTTATGAATACACTGAGGGACTGAATATAAATGTGCATATTCTATCTGTAGAGATAATGCACAGTGGATGCCAACAGATGCCTCAGAGTTGAAATATTGTTAGATAGTATTTGCCTAATTTGTGCATATTATCTTACTATTAACTTGATAACATCATCTGCATTACTAAGGGTCCTAACTGCAATTTTAATTGGTGCAAGAAGATGAAAGTGTGTTGTTTAGCTGACCGAAGACAAAAAAAACATGTGCCTGTCCATTGCAAGTAACCCACACATCTTATTATTTTAAAGTAAATGGCAAATTGCGTTTTGCTTCGCTACCCATGCACAACAAAGTGAGATTACTACAAAGTTGCCTCAAATAAAATGTACCTTACTAATCATGTTTTCTACCAGAAAAGCTTATCAGTCCATCATCATCACAAAATGTTCTATATCCACACATTCTTAGTCATGCACAACAATAATCCAAATGAAATAATTTCATCGGAGTGGCACCACAGGGGAAAAATTCTTGTAAATATGCAATTTAATTGAAGTCTTGGTGGATAGATTTGTATGCACTGCAGAGCTTCTATGACATTTAGGATGCTCATGTATGCCAACCATCATGCCCTGAACAGTTAAGATCATATCCCAGTTGCTAGATGCTTGAATATAAAAGCTGGGTTATTATCTAGTTAACCGAGGCACGTAAACAATTTAGCCAAATTACAATATTTCATGGTAATATTCAGACAACTTTTCTGTACAGGAATACTGTACAGATTCATATTACAGTAGCTATCTCAAATAGGGGTGGCACGGTTCATGAAAAAACATCCGAACCGTTCGGTCCGCTTGTCTCGGTTCGGAGCGTGTGTGCGTCGCACGGTTCGACGCATGCGCAATGTAGCCTCGTGTCTGTATGTGACCTCAGACAGTGTGTTTCCCTTTCGCGCGAAAGAAGAGGTGTGGACAAGTTACCAACAAAACGTACAGCGAAAGACCGTGCAAAACATTTTAGACCGTCCTGCCAACCTGTACACATTTTAACATCAATGTACTGTTTCAATCCTGTCGGCTCTCTGGGACGGACGGACGGACACACAAAAACGGAGAGGAGACGACAGCTAGCTGAAGACAGAAAAATGCTGACTGCTATCCCGAGCTGGTAAGGCTGATAGACGATAAGAGCCTATCGCTAATAAGACATGAAGCCGCTGATGATGGCAGGAAAGCCCCGAGTTTACTTAAAGAACATTATTCGGGGAAAAAGCAAGCTGCGGATTATAAATATGTACACTTCATTGACAAAGTTACGCATGGCAGACAACGAGACGGTTACGGACTACTTAATAAGGGCAGAAAACTAATCGGGCTAATCGTAGCCATGATGCTAGGCGGGCTACCAGAATCGTTCAAACCGCTAGCCGTCCATGTAACGCAAAATGAAGATAACATTACGTTTGCAGACTTCAAAAGAAGACTACGGGCTTATGAATAATCAGAGAAAATGACAGAACCGACTACAGATAATGTCATGAAAACACATACAAGACAGGGCGGAGGCCACAGCAAGCCACACAGTAACAGAAAAGAAGAAGATGCCAACATTACTTGCTACAAGTGTGGAATAAAGGGACACAGGGCGAGAAAGTGTTTCAGAAAAGTGTGGTATAATTACTGCAAGAACAACACGCATGCAGAATCACTATGTAAGAAAAAGGGGACAAGATGGAGTCAGAAAAGTTGCCGAGGAACAAGATGGCAACCAAGACCACCTCTTCAAGGCCAAGTACGTCAAAAGTGAAAGACCACCAGATAACGTGAAAATGAAAGGCATCATAGTGGACGCAGGGGCAACCTCGCACATTGTGAATGACATCAACAAGTTTGAGAACTTCGACAGCTCGTTCCAGCCAGAGACCCGCTCAGTGGAATTAGCTGATGGAAGCAAGTGCAGTGGAATGGCGCAACAGAGAGGAACGGCGGTGATACATCTTCTAGACAACAACACACAGCGCAGCTACGAGATACACTCTACATGCCATCTTACCCACACGACATCTTTTCAGTGGTAAGAGCAACAAATGGAGGAGCGACAATCACCTTCAGAAAAAGGGACAGTCACATGGTTACCAAAGATGGTAGCAGGTTTGACATTCATGAGAATGAAAATTTGTATTACTTGCCAACTGTTGAAAAGAATGTTGATCAATGTAAAGCATGTCATGATACGCAGACGTGGCATGAAATTCTGGGTCATTGCAATTATGAAGGTGTGAAAAAGTTGCAAGGTGTTGTGAAGGGCATGGAGATTAAGGGAGGTGTAGTTGGGTTCGATCAGTTATGTGAGGTGTGTACACAGGGAAAGTTCACTCAGACAAGAAATAAGGAGCCAGATAGGAAGGCAAAGAAGCCCCTAGAACTAGTCTACACTGACTTAGCCGGTCCCATGCCAGTACCAAGCTTATGTGAGGAACAGGTGCTACAGCAGACGCACAAAGAAAACGCCATACAAGCTTTTCACAGGCAAGGTACCAAACATATCCAAATTACAAAAATTTGGATCAGTGTGTTTTGCTTACAAGCAAGAGAAAGGCAAATTTGATTCTAGATGTGAGCAAGGTGTTTTCATTGGCTATGACAAGAACAGCCCAGCCAATCTAGTTTACTATCCAGACACAGAGGGTCCAAAAACACAGGTTGGTGAAATTCACCACTAAAACAACCAAAGAAAGGGAAACACAAACATCTGAGTCACACAAAGTATGGGGATGTACATCCTAGGGTTGACAACAGTGAAGAGAATGTTGTTGATGAAAATGTACCAGGTCAGGGTGTTCAAAGTGGTGTTACTGAGACTTTATCTGAAAACTCAGAGTACACACAGCCAGGTGAAGTCACAGAGACTGATCAGAAGAAACCCACCAAGAACTAAAAAGAGACCAGCTCATCTACAGGATTTTGAGACAGAGGATACGGAGGACAAACTCCACACATGCATGGACTCTTGTTACACAGCAGTGTGTGATATTCCTCACACTTACCAGGACGCCATTGCATCAACCAAAGCAACGCAGTGGAGGAATGCCATGAAAGAGGAGATGCAATCTCTGGAGGAGAATGAGACCTTCACCCTTACTCAGTTGCCACCAGGCAAACTGACAGTGGGGGGAGCAGATGGGTTTATGCACTTACAGAAATTGATGGATCTGACAAATACAAGGCGAGATTTGTAGCAAAAGGCTACAGTCAGAAACCAGGGACTGATTATGAGGAGACTTTCTCACCCACGGCCGATATGACAAGTGTGAGAGTAGTCATGCAAAAGGCAGTGCAGGATAACCTAGTCTTACACCAGATGGACGTTAAAACTGCTTATTTGCATGCTCCAATAGACTGAGATTTACATGGAGCAACCTGAGGGTTATGAGAAAAAGTCAAACACAGGTGAAAAACTAGTGTGCAAGTTACACAAATCTCTCTATGGTCTAAAACAGTCAGGGAGAAATTGGAATGCTATGTTGCATACATGCTTAATTGACAATGACTTTGTACAGAACCCAGCTGATACTTGTGTGTATACAAAGGGAAAGCACAACGAGAAAGTAATCCTAATAATATGGGTTGATGATCTGATCATAGCAGCTAATAATAAGTGTGTTTTGAAAAATGTGAAGAGGATGCTTACTGAAAGGTTCAAAATGAAAGACATGGGAAAGCTGAGACATTTCTTGGGGATAGATTTTGAACAAGCAGATGGTGTAGTCAAAATGTCTCAGGAGAGATAGGTGAGAAAAATTCTAGATCGATTTGGAATGCAGGTCTAGAGAAACTCTATGTTAACTAAAACTTGAATACACAGAAGATGCTGAAAAAATGAATGAGCCAAGAAAGTACAAGGAGGCAATAGGGAGTTTAATTTACTTGTCCACATGTACCCGACATAAGTTTTGTGGTCAGTAAACTCTCCCAGCACTTTGCTGAACCAACAGTAGAAATATATATATATATATATATATATATATATATATATATATATATATATATATATATATATATATATATATATATATATATATATATATATATAGATAGAACAAACGCTCCGCTTATACTTTCACGTTAAGTTAAGCCTGCGCAAGTCACCTAACACTATACAAAAGAAAATCACAATTTTTTTTTAATGTTTGACGTATTCTGACTTATTCAAAAGACGGAGCTTTAACACTAGAACGGCCATGACGGTCATTTTGACCGTTTTGAAATTTATATGCGTAATAACTTTGCTGAATAAAAAAAATACAATCCTGCTGCTGCCTGACTTTTCCTAAAAGAGTCTGTATTTCAATTTAAAATTGTTTTTATATACATTACACAAAAGGCAAAGAAAATATAATCACTTTTACCTATTTCGGCCATACACGGTCATATTGACCGCTCGGATTTTCGCGGTATTGTTTTTAATTTTTAGCGCGGTTGAAGATGCATCTTGGTTGCTTAGTAACTACCATAGTCTCTGTCAGAGAAACGTAACTAGCGGTCTCAAGTAACAAGTGTGGGCATCACCGATGGGCCGAAGGCAAAGCCAGAGTCGGTAATGTGGGCTACTACGGCATGGATGGACTCAGAATCAGAAGGCAAACACCGGGCGCTCGCTCTATGAAAGGCGCGGAAAACGTAGATGGCCGGTGGCTGTTTACATGTTCATATAACTTTATACATCCTCGAACTGGCTGGAATCATTGCAAACATCCTCTCCAAGGAGTGCACCAGCAGTAAAATTGTCCGGAGGAAGTTCATGCAGCAACTGGCAGAGGAGCTGAGAGCGGAGTTTATGGAGGAAAAAAGGGCAGCGGCGCACGGTCCGAGCAGCGCCGCACACCGCAGCAGACGCCAAAACAGAGGCAGTGCCAGGTTAGGTTATAGCTAAATGTTCAAATAAGATACTTTTAATTGTTATTTGGCTGTTATGAGTTAAGTTGAATGAATTTCCACACCATATTTTTCGGGATATGAATGTATGAAATAATTACGGTTTACTATGCCATGATATGAATTATTGAAACACGTATTACTACTCAAATGTATAATTAAACTCGTTAAAAATGTACATTTCGGTGTTATTACGTTTTTCTAAAGATATCCTAACACAATACATAATACAATATCGCAATTAGGTATGTATCATGAGAGATTATAGAGTTTGGAATCTGGCGGTCAAAATGACCGCTCACGGCAGTTCTAGTAGTTATGGAATTCCGGCGCTTCTAGTGTTAAGGCCAGCGACAGACTGGATCCGTGGCGTGAGCGTGGGGTTTCTGTTGCGCGTCAGCTGCAACAGAAGCAGATTTGTTTTTACACACCAGAAACTGGTCTGACGCGGCGCTGCTGCTGCTGCTAGCCTTGTCTGTACACATGTATGTTTCCCGTTGATAAAATGAAATACCATGTTAAACAAATATATACTGATTTGATTACAGCAAAGACAACGACGGCAGTATTGACAGCAAAATAGGCTACAGAATATTTCGTTCTGTATTGACAGGTGCAATATTAGAAATCGATTTTTACATTTATATCAAAACCTAGATACTTTCAAACAACATGTCATTTATTAATATGCATTTGTGTCAAAATGACATATAAACATATTTTCCTATTCTATTTTGCCTGGAAACGCTTCCAACACGCTTGTGTGCCGCGTGAAAAATAGGCGTCGGTTCTATTTCTAGCAGGCACGCATTTTCGGCGCGGCTCGAGCCGCGCACAAGACATGCATGTCACGCAGGCAGTTTGCAAGCCCTAACCTGTTAACATGGGAGCCAAAATAAAAACGGACATGCCACGCAGCTGATAGGCTCACGCGACGCATCCAGTCTGTCGCCGGCCTAAGAGTTAGAGTTTAGATTCTCGGCCCGAGCCCGAGCCGGGCCATTATTTTCCCCCACCATCTTCGGGCCGGGCCCTTGATCAAGCATTTGTGTTTTTTTCAATCATTACTTTATTAGCCTAATTGGGTGGGGAGAAAGCTATGCCATATTCACAAATATCATCTATACAGGCTATATTTAGGCCAAAGTAACAAATGTGTCCAAAAAGTTACACAAGTTGGACTACAGTTACAAAATGCAACACGTGTCATGCGCGGAGTCTCCTCCTCTCGCACACATCACACCGGGGCTGTATGGTGGAGCTTAAGTGCAACATGGAGCTTGAGGATGTAAAGGGAAAAAAGAAAAACAGGAGAATTACCTTTGAGCAAGTTTGGAGGAAAGTTGGAGGTATGGAACCATTTTAAACAAGTCGTGGGCAGTAACAACATATGTGTCGGCTTTGTCGAGTGCATTAGGCTCAGTGAGGCACGCTGCTCGCCTATGACAGCAAATAAAACGGGGACTTGGACGATGAACAGACACATGAAGCAGGCTCGCCGTGGCAGAAAAGATGATCGTCAGCCTTCAATGTCCTCTTTTGTTAATTCTCCAAGCATGAGGGCGAAGCAAGCCCTCACAGAGAAATGCGTTGAGTTCAAACAACTCTGAATTGTAGTTGAGAACGTCAGTTATAAACGGCCCACGTATTAAAAAAGTGTCGGGTTGAAATCGGACTCGGTCTCATAATTCCAGTTAATGTGTCGGGCCGGGCTGGTCTCGGACACAACGTGCACGGGCTCGGGTTAGGCTTGATTTTTTTGGGCCCGGGTTGGGTCGGGCTTGATTTTTTGGGCCAGATCTAAGCTCTACTAAGAGTTCCTCTCTTTTTCTTTTAAAGGATATGATTTGTGTAAGAGCTACACTGAAGTTGGCAGTTTGATAAATCCAAGTTATTTCAATTGATATTCTGTAATATTTCAATCTTCGTGTGCTAAAAAGGCACATCAGTTCCTGTAGATATAGCAATACACACTCTTTTTTTGCCAAATAAATGAAAAGCTTGCTGTATCAAAATCTCACCTAGCTTTCCTCAGAGATGGTCCCAATAATGTGCTTAAAGTCAAATTCAGTTTGTGCATGATTACATGATATAACTATTTTTTAATACTGTATCCTACATTGTGGCTAATTAAGCTACTTATCATATGCTGAAGTATATTTCTGGAGTGTTAAAGATTAAAAGAAAAAATAACAAGAACCGTACAGAACCGAAAACCGTGACCCTAAAACCGTGATACGAACCAAACCGTGGGTTTTGTGAACCGTGCCACCCCTAATCTCCAATACAGTGAGCAAGAAAAAAAGATGGCTACCAATGAAGCACATATGCAGTTTTTTGTAACTTATACAGAACTTGATCTAGCCTAATTCACTTTGGGAAACTCCATATGAAAACATGCATATACGCATCTATCACTTTTTTGCTTCAAAAAGAGTGTGGGAGAGCTAAGCATTATACTAAAAATGAGATGATAATGCAGAAGCATAATGGATTGAGCAGGAGGGCAGCTTGTAATTTCTCCATGCTGTTGAATTACTGTGGGGGAGAAAAGAGGAAAATGAGTTATGGAACATTAACCTCTTCATTTCACACACACACACACACACACACACACACACACACACACACACACACACACAGTCTTGTATTACATATCCTTTAATGGCACCAAACTGACCAACGCTCCCTGGAGGCACCCTCCGTCAGCCAAGTGCCTGATAGTATTTTTTCACAACACCCCTCTCAATCCTAAGGGAAGGGGTAGGGAAGCACCTTGATGATATCACTGATATTAAGTTTCAGAGAAGTCATTGCTCACCATGTGAGGGGCAGGGGATAGAGGTGGGTGAGAAGAGGCCGACTGGGCTGATAAGAATCTCTTTGTCTCAGAGTGATGACCTGCACTGCCGGGTCAACATCCTGGGGAGCTAACTGGTGTGAGGCATTTTTCAACCTTGAAAGGTGTTGAGACATTGAAGGGTAGTGTGGAGAGTGCTATTGAGTTACTGTGATGGGGAGGGCTGGGGTGCATGTTTGCTTGATGGCCTGAGGCATTTGTAAGGCAATAAGAGGGCCAGCAGCTCTCGTCTTTCTCCCAGCAGTGCCTGGTCTGTATCACAGGCGTGTGACACCTGCCCTCTCACACCTGACTCTGAGACAACGATTAAGGACTCATGTCGTTCCAAATGTCAATCTTCACACGCAACACTACCAGTGGAAGACAGATGCTGAGCTGTACTGCCTAAAATGTTTGTAATTCATACAGTGAGGTCTAAAAAAAGAAAGAAAGAAAACAGCCAACAGTTAGAGAGTTAAACCCTGAAATGGAAACTCGGGCTAATGAAAGCAATTGGAAGACTACAATGTCATTCGTCTACATGTTTGCTGCTTTGCTGTAATACCATCAAACTGATTACTTATGCTTTTTATTGCACCAGAATCCTATAATATAGGAATTGTAAAGACTCCGCCTTCTTGGTCATCCATTCCAAGTCACTGTAATAAAACCTCTTTGCCAAAGTCGTGTCAGTCGCTGTCTCCTAGCAGCCAACTAATTTAGAAAACTGATGAGCCCCGTTAGCTTCCAAGTAAGCCCTTTTGTTCTACCTGCTTTCTAATTCCTTATTCTCCAAGTCTCCATATTTGTCCACTCAAAGCTAATTCAGCACTTCTCAAGCACCTGATGACCTCCCAGTGGTATGGAGAAAAATGTAGTAAAACCTTGTGATTTGGATAGAAACTTGTGACCCATCTCCTGTAACCTGAGTAATTCCTGCATTGTTTTAAGACAAAAAAGGGCCATAGTGCGTGTGAAGCTTAATCTCTATAGTAAATTATGAAAAAAATGCTTAAGAGTCTTATCTTTCATATGCTCTTCCATAACACCATCATAAAAACCTCAGGATTTTTTTCACGTTATTCATTGGTGTATTGGTATTTAATGATTTTGTAACAATTCTTTATAAAACACAGCGTCTTAAAAAGCAGCTAATCATAAAGGAATTTCATTAGTTTGGATTGACAGAGAGTTTTGTCCCAAGGTTTAATGTGGTTTCCATTTTTCCACCCTAACAAAAAAAAGTTTGCATATTTGACATGCAAATAGTCAAAATACAAACCTCTGGCCATCTTTGAATTTAATCTAAAAAAACACTTATATTAGCATATCACACTTTTAAAAACCAATGCAGCTTGCACACCTATATTGCTGCTCATCACTAGTAAATTCTAAGTAAAGTCAAGTGAGGAGTTACAGGGTTGATGAACACAATATAAATAGAAAGGCACCAAGGCTCCCCTTCATGACCACATAAACAGCACATGAAAAGCATAACATTAAAAGTCTCGTGGGGAATGGAGCAGTTAGTAGACACCAGTAGGTATTTACTTGATCATTTTACAGTAGTGCTCTCACTTTAATTGCTGTCTGAATAATAAAGCACCGGAACGTTTCTCATGCTCTCTGATCAATCTGACATATTGTCTAATGAAATAAAAGCTTCAACGTTCTCTTAAGCTTTGTTGCCATCTCCTTCTGGGCTGTAAAAAAAGGTTGGTGAAATGTGCAATGATAAACACCCATAAAGCCCTGTCTCATTTTACTGAGAGGCCATTATGGTACCATCCTGAGAGGTGCTTTCATTCTCTGACAGATAGTCAGATTCTTCTCATCTATAAAACATGCAGGTTACATCGAGGGGTAGCTGTAAACTGCCGGTTTGCTCATTTAGTAATGTTCAAGGAGTAAAGCTTTATCAGGTATTCATCTTCCGCCTCCTGGCCTCTTGCTGTGGCCTTGACTGAGAGGACACTGCCTCATAGTCATACATGTACAAATGATTGGGTAAAATCTCCTGTCACTTCACTGCTACTCCAACAAATGGTTTTATTAGCACTGCCACTGCTGTATACTGAATGCTTTTTGCTGTCCATGCTTTGGAAGATTAAATAATGATGTAACTTTTAAACGGTCAGATTTACCACCACGCTGCAGTCTGTTGAAGGACGGCCTGTATATTGAATGACAGCCTAAAGGCTGGTTATATAGCGAGCTGGTGAATTTGATCCTAAGAAAACTGGGAGAAACCGCAAAAAACCTCCATTTGTACTATCCAATCTTCATTTGTAACACCCAATGTGCTCTTAGTTAGACTAATTGTTAATGAATTCAAACCAAACTTTGCTCTATTCAGGTTGTCTGCTATACGTACCATGCCCATGGGACACATAGCAAAGTTTTCTGGGTCTGTGGCTAATTGAAAAAGTACACAGCTTCAAATATACAGTCATCTATCTTGCCTTTGTGCAATAACAATGCAATCAAAGGGTAAGTGCACAGAAGAATATTTTTACCGCTAATTGCAATTGAGTGCATTTCCCTAATGAAGCCCAGACCTGACCCTAATGTTTGCCTATGAGCACAACATTGTGTGGGCATGTGTGTTTCTTGGCCTCTCTGACTGTTGGTGTGAGATGCCAACATATTCCTTTGTTTTGATTTTAGCATGAGTTTCAACCCATAAAAGCTGTATTTTTACAAATGCTTTAGCAGGGGGAAAAAAGTGAAGAAAACACGCAGCGAAAAAATGCAGGCAGGACTGGTGCATTCTCCCATGCACCATTTGGCAGAATAAAGCACAAGCCTGTTGTCTTTTATGATGATTAATCTCTAAGCACACAGGTTTTCAAGACTTCTCCATACAACATATCTGGTTGCAGGAACCAGGGAATGAGCCTGACGCCCAATGTGTGCACATGTAACTTTGCCCTCCTCAAACCTAACAACCGACTATGAAACATATCTCACAAATTCCAAACCACAAATTCATTGGATACCCTGGAAGCCAAGTGTGAAGTAAATTGGATGAATGGTTCTTGAGATATTTGAAAGATATGCATGCATACACACACACACACACACACACACACACACACCTCCGTCTTGATTTATAGTTAGATGAGGAGAGTTTTAACAACAAGCGTTACTGTAATCAACAGCATCAACAACAGTGCAGATGACTCCTTTCACCATTGCATTTTCATAAAAAAAATGATTAATGTTAGTGTTGTCGCAGGCACAGCAGCACAAACAGAGGTCTGTCTGACCATAACTGACAGAAGAAAACATAAATAAATGAGGGATATCAACTGAAATTGGATTGTGCTATGCCTTGCTTTCAATGACATACAAGATAATTGCCTACACAATGAAAAGTAATTGAGCAGATTAAGGCATTATCAACGTCAGTAATACTGTCAATATTGTCAACGGTGCTGTCTGGAGTTTTGAGGAAATTCAATAGTAACTCATTAACAAAAGTTGTAGAAAAATAAACAATTATACATCCTAGTCCGTGTTGCGTTGACATTGACTACTTCTAACAGATAGTTGGAAAGCTAAATAATCTAACAATTTCAAAACTATCGTCTCTCCAAATGGAAATTAAAAATACTACATAATGCGGATTAAATTCCATACTCTATACTAGTCATTTCTTGCCTTAGACTCAAAAGAGGAAACTGCTATACAAAAAGAAAGTGTTGACATACTACAGCAGACGGTTGTGATTGAGATGCCAGCTGGTGTTTAGAGTGAAAGCCTAAACCTAGTTTACCATAATGAAGCTCTCAGAGGGACGCAATGCACTTGGCTGCTTAACACTTGCAAACCTGAAAACACGCACACATGGATTTTTGGGACAAACACAAGATCTCCCTGGTCGCTACTACAAAGTGACACTGTGTGTATTTGCACAGCTTGAGAGAGCTCCGCTAAACAAATGATTGACGATTTGATGCCAACTTGCATGAGTCTAACAAAACAACAACAAAAATCTTTGCTTTGGGGTGCCATATTGTCTAATCACGGGTAAACTGAATTTTGTCCTTTCTCTGTTGGACATAGTTTATTTGTCTGTTTATAGTTTGCTTTTTCCCCAGAGAGATTGTCAAGAACAGTTTGAATAAAAACTTAAATTCACTTATTAGAGCTGTAACCGTTTGTGTATTCGCGCTGAAGCGTCATGGTACGGAGGTCACATGCACGCAGGTGCAGGCAGAATACACGGTATGTAAACGTAACGTTACGTTGCATGTAATGTGGAACCCAGGCACGTGTTCCACCCGTAAACGTCACGGTCCTCAACTTTGACCAGTGTCAGCCTGTCGCTACCACCGTGTAGGACAGGGGAGCAGTGTATGAAGATTTGCAGTCTCTTTCATTAGGACGACACTTGCCGCCCAATAACCGGGATAAGGTGTATGCAACTGCACCACATTTTTAATTTCCGAATACTTCAGCTAGCACTTTCAGGTTTCTCATAAACGGGATAAGGGCTTATCCAGGTCTCTGAAATTGGGATATGGTGTTAACATGCACAAACACATAAACGGGATACTTAAATAACAGATAATAAACGGGATACTCATGTCCACTCATGTAAACATATTCATTAACCAGGACGAGGAAAAAACTAACAGGCGCCCACTGGACGAAACAGAAAACAAATGTTTTACTGTTTTGAATGTTTATATATAGCCAAGGTGGAATACCTTCTCCAAGCAGTTAGTATAAACTAGGGGTGGGAATCTCTTGGCACCTCACAATTCGATTCCGATTCAGAGGCCAACGATTCGATTCTAAACCGATTATCGATGCAACAATTGTTTTATGTACATTTCCATGCGTGATTTTTAAAAATATACATATAAATCTGAGTTTGCTACTCAGAGTTTGCTAATCACTTCCTAGACAAAGCAGCTAGACAAAGCTTAGATTTTGACATATACAGTATTTGTCACACACAAGTTTTAATGAAATGTTTTGTCTGAAGTTTTTATTTTGTAGTCAGTCCATGCTTAAGCCTTAAACATGCTTATGAAAGTCACCTTCTCTCACAGTAATCTTCCATGTCAGAGGCTCAGTCATGTTTAAAGGTGATTAATTGGCTTCTTAGAACATGAAGGTGTCAGATGTAATGTGATAAAGTAGATGAATAGCCTATATGTGTCTTGCCTAATTATTTTATGCATGTCTTATTAGATCATGTGTATATATACAAAAAGTATTTTTTTCCAAGAGTGCAGAAAAAAAAAAAAAAAAACACACAAAAATGGCCAAAAGGAAATAATACAGTGTGTGTATATATATATATACACATACACTTTTTTATTTATTTATTTTAAATCAATTATTAACTTATCTGAATCGAATAGTTCTAGAGAGAATTGCGATGCATCTAAGAATTGATTATTTTTCACACCCCTAGTATAAACAGACCTATTATGTGCCCGTGGTGTCCGTAGCTGTCCATATAATCAAGCCTCAAGTCACCATTTCTTAAAAATGGTAAAAACAAGGGCTTATGAGTTGTTTCAATCATTTCTTCTGCTGTCAGTCAGCTCTATTTAAGTTAGGCATTATTTTGCTTCTTTGCTTACAACGTGTCACGTGTGCCTTTAAGAGTCGATGGGGATTAATTAATATTTCATAGAAATTGAAGCGCATCGGTTCTGAATGCACTCAAAATTGAGGCGCTGGTTGTGGCAGGGCCTATTTAGAGAGGAGATGAATCAAACACTAAGCTACAACTACCTTTTAGTATTACACACATTTTGACCTCACTTTGTCTTTCTCAAGTAAAATGCTGCTTTATTTTAGATTCCCTTTCAACACATCCTGCTTACAAATGATTAATGGACAAAGCATCACCAAGGACAAAATCATCAATGAAAATAGGGCCTGACCTTCTGCTTCCCCTTTCATCCTGCTGGCATGCGCTGACTTCATTAATTTCAGCAGTACAGGCAGCATTAATTGGCCCACAGTTAATTGAGTTGTCTTCTAAATGGAAATCACTGTGTAGCGGTTTTCAGGACTTTACTCTGTTAACATACTTGTGTTACCATGTAATGTAAAACACACTTACAGAGACAATTAGCAGACGTTACTATGTCCACATCACCCTGCCAATTCTGCAGTGAAATCAAATATTGAGTAATTTATCTGTTCACCTAGGTTATACAACGTATCTCGAAGTCAAGAAATGCCATGGTATATACACTAAGTTACTACAGTCCTTTAATACGTACATCTATCTACCTACAATGTGTCAGAGAGGTGCTGATTCAACTCTATGGTTGCTTTTTAGCTATATAGTTAGTAGTGCTGTTTGCACTATCGTGAGAAGTGTTTGCATTGTTTTGTCCACACCCATTTCATATATTAGCGGACATTATATTGAATATAATTCAATCAAATACATTACCAATAGTGCCAAATTAACACTATTGCAGTGCTATTCTGTTGGATGTATCAAAGTTGTAAACTGAAAACATAGTGCTTATGCCTACAGTAAGAAGCAAAAGAACTGCTCTCGAAATGTGATGACGCCATTACTCCAGTAACCTATGACAACACAAACTAATATTGCCTTCATTGTTTGAGAGACTTTCAGTATGTAACGCGTAGTTGTTTGTGTAGTAAGGGACCACCTCAAGAAAGCTAAAGGAAGAGAAGGGAGTATTTCTGTAATATTTCAGATAAAAGTGCAGTCAAGTTTAATAATACCTCCTTAATATGTTTACTGCCCCATAACTATGTATGTGCAATGCCTTGCATCAGATGGTGAGCTTTGAAAAGTTATTTTGCTAAACACATAATAGGTAGGACGTTTTGCCCTGTGTTATTTCAGCGGTTATATTTAAATTTGCAATTCATGAGTAATTTAGAAAAGTACAGTTTGATGACAATTATTCGTGAGATTAACGGAAGCTACAGCTGGTAGTGAGATGAAGTAATTGCTTTTTGCCATAAATACATGAAATTGTGCTCTAAAGTTTTATGAAATACTCTCCCAGTCCTGTGATAAATTGTTTTTGTGGTGGAATTATATTTTGGTGTAGTGTGGATTGTGGGTGCAGTGAAGACTAATTGTATGACTAATTAAATGCCCATGCCCTAACCTACAGCGATAACTGTATTTTACTGTACCCATCTAAAATTAGAATTTGTTATACTTACACTGAAGTTTTACATTCAAAAAATGAAGCTGTTCAAAACTGGTTTTACAAACAGTTAGACGCCGAATGCAATGTTTCATAATTAATTCTATCCTCTCATACAGGAGCCCATTCATCACCCTGCAACTCCACTGAGCTGAGCTACAGTTGTCTATAATAGACCTAAGGCTCATTAGAGCAGCGATCAACAGATCAACAGCCAGTTGATCACTCATAACTCCGCCCTCTATTGGTGTGCTAGAAAAGCGTAGAAAAGAGAGCAAGTGGAATAAGAAAGAGGAAAAGACTGGGAGTGTCTTAAAATACTGACAGTGAATTTTTGCTATGGGCTTGAAAGGGAGTTGTAATATATATGTATTAGACAACAATATCTGAATATCTGTGATCCTACCTTGTGTCCATTTGGACTTTTTCTGAACAGATAACCCGTTTCTTAAAGGGTAATTAAAGGGGTAATTGGGTCTACTGGCAGTACAGTGTGGAGCTACCTTGTTCTGTCTTTTCCACCACTCATCACGACACCCACTACGACATGATAAACACACCTATATCAGCTGTAATGTGATGCGTTTCATCAACAACGCAGGTCCCTGGGGGACTGTGGCAGCTGAAGGATAGATATGTGGTGCCTGATTATCCAGGGAACATGAGAAATTAAATCTGTTGAGAGTACACAACATCCTCCTCAGAGTCTCATGCCGCTCATAACTTCCTCCAATCTCTCTTCCTTCCTATTCTTTCCCCTCACCTAGCAGCTTTTCAAAGTATACCTATAAATATACAGTGTCTCTGCCTACTTTGTCTTCACATTGGTTTAAATGGCACAACCCAAGACATTTGTATTTTTTTTAACAATACAAAACACTGGATTGTCTCCTTTACTCTAACGTTTCCTCTTCTACATTTATCCACAGCAAATTGCATTCTTACAAATCAATCAACACCTGTTAATGGCAGGAGGATGAAGGATCACTTCCATAGTGCTCATATCAAAGAAAGTACTGTGTGGAAGCTGCTTCGGAGCAGACTATTTACAACAGCCTGAGTTCCAGCCACTTGAGATATAATTAGCTTCACCATCACACTGAAGCACAACACAATAACTCGCTAACCTAGATTTAGCTTTTAGTACGGGGAGATTTCACTGCTCTGCAGAAAATGTAACAATAATAATTTTATCTGTGTACGTATTGTATGTTTTATGCATTTCATGCCATTCAATCTCTTTTTCACCTTATCTATCTTCATTCTACTCATATCTATTTACCTCTTTTTCCATAATTTCATGCGATACTATTGTGCTATTGTTGTCCTGGTGGGTTCGCGTAAAATGGATCCAACATCTTAACCCTGGATAAATAAATTTAATAAAAGCAAGATAAGTACAGAATTGGAGCTTTGGTTCTGTGTTGAGGGAGTTTCTCGCCTGTGTCTACACACGGCAGACAAAAAACCGCAATGCCACCCACTGTATTGGGAATTCTGTTCTATCACAAAGACTGCAAAGTCTTCGCCTTATTGGGAACCTTAATCTGCTTTGTTTGTGCATTTGGAGGGGGGGGGCTAAGATTCTATTAAAGAGATTAAATTGTTTCCATAGCGAATCAAAGCATCAAAAGCAATCCAAATTGCAGGCCCTTACTTGAGTGGGTTTCACTAAAGTCACTTATTTGTCCATTTCATCATGCTAATGGCAGAAGCTATCATCCCATTATAGCTCCACAGCTGAGCGAGGTTAAACAAATGCACTTTGTTTGAGGTCACACTACCTTCAAGTCAGGTCTCGCTGCTCTCCCCCTGTACATCACAACAAATCATCAGCTTGTCTATAACTACTCTATATAAGCAACCCTCTGAACCCTGCTGCATTAAACACCTCTTTACTCACTGGCACTCAAGGCATAAGTGTATTCTTTTCGGTCTTCTCTGGTTCTCCTCATCATAAATTCCTTCCCATGCAGCACTATATGCACAATGAAAAAAGATCAAATCTAACTTTTTGGGTCAACCTAAAATTGCTTTGTTCTTCTGGGTAGTTTGTTGGACAGTAGAAAATGTCAAGCATCTGACTGAATGTCCTCAGTATGCAAGGGCCTTGTTATCCTAATAACTATCTTAAATGACCAACTCCGAACGCAGTCTGCAATAAACAGTGTTCCTTTTGTCATAAATGAGCACAAATGGGTTCTGCTTTTGGAAAACTGATGGAGTTCATTAGAAATCATTGTTTGCCGTGTAGTTACACCAAACACTGACTTGTAAGCTATAAGACCTTTCAAAATAATAACTCCATCATGCCTAATAGACTCATATCTCCCAGACATTTCACATAAAGCTTACCGTTCATCATAGCCAACAGAACCTAGCCTCGTTTCTATTACCATTCCGCTGAACGAAGGTCTTTGTCTATAATGAGTCCACATTCCCTAAGCCCTACAGTAACCACACTTGTGTCAACAAAAGGGAAATCCATTTCATCAGGATGTCCAGTCGGTGCTTCATTACCATACACGAGGGCAACAACTGTGTAGGCTCGTAGCCCTCGAGAGCTGCTGCTGATTGCTGAGTGTATTGTCATTATTTCTGTACAATACATAGAGCATGTTCAATTAAAACATCACAGGTCAGTTCATCACAATGACATATTGCATCATACCAGTTCTCAAACACCATGACATTCATGTTTTTATGCACGTTATGGTAAAGACAACACTTTCTGTAACACATCTTAATCTCTGCCAGTATTGTGGAACTTCATACGACATGATCGAGAATCGTTTCGTTCCTGTATACATGTACGTATCATTAACCACTGACTGTTAGCATGTTTTCCTTGGGAAAGTCTCTATTCTATTAGTGAGCATTCAGCAGTGTTCTTTAAAAGGTCAGGGCTATTACAGCTAAGAGCTTTTTGTCATTGTCAACTAGCTGATTATTTCCCAAAAACAAAATCTTCTCACATTTATAGTATTTTTTGCAAGATTTCAAAAGTTTGGATTCATACCATATTTGTTTTAATCTAGGAAAGGCTGCTGTTGTTATGAACTAGGTTCATTATAGGAAATGGAAAAGGTATCTCTGATAGTACCTTAAGGTGATTTTCTAGAATAATGTGTACGTTTTCTAATTCGGCACTGCTACTGTTGCTATAAAATAAAATGTAGGTATAACTAGTGTATAGACTTGCCCGGCCCAATGGGCTTCACATTTTAACAGATCACTGTGGCTGTCTGACATCATATTGTGTCAAGCAGCAGACACCTACAGTATGTCGAGTTTAATATTTAATTCTAAAGGTCCCGGTTAAAATTGCTATACAGTAATATTTAGGACATTTGAAAAGAGAGAGAAAAGAAGAATTGCCTAATTTTTAAAAATGCAGCCACTATTTTTGTTCATTTAAATATAATATTTTGGTTATTATTTATACACAGCTAACTTACAAGAAAATTGATTTCAATAGGCAGTATATGATTAATATATATTATGAAGGATATGAAATGGATCACCCTGTAATATTAGGACAGTAAGAAAAATACCTAAAATATCTACTGCAAATAAATATCCATACACACATATTTTTGAAAAAAATAATACAAAGAAATGCTTTCCAGTGGTGGCAGTTCTAGTAGTAGTTATAAAAAAAAAAGTGTAACAAAATTTACAAAAATTTGTCCTTTTCCTGATTCTGTAAATAAAGATTTAGTTTACATGAAGGTGTTTAAGGTGAACATTTGCAAAATATCTGCCTATGAAAAGCATAAAAGTAGGAACTGACACAAACCAGCCTACAGTTGATAACCTATGCTCTATGTGCGTCCCTTATCCCTGTAACTTATTATGCTTTACCATTTAAACATTACATGAAACACAAAAAATAATGTTGCCGAGCGATTTTGCTTAATTGTAGATTTATGAGACAGGTGAATCATGGATTTGCGAAAATAAATACCAACATTCCCATGATTCTTTCAAGTTAACCACATCAACTAAAGGCTTCTGAGCATCATAATTGTTGTTACAGACACTGCGGAAATGTTACAGCTAAATCACAAAAAGTATTTGAAATAAATATTTTGTAGTTTAGGAGTAAAATGGCATCTTCTTAGTGTTCACTTCCTAATTGCTTAGTTAGAAGGAAACCTTCACCTTAGACAGACTTATGAATAATAAACTTCAGGAAATCTAACCTTTTAACTTTTAAAACTAGGAGAGAGACATTAGGTTCTTTAAAATGCATTCAAAATGGCCATGAGTGCTTCTTTTATGAACACGGCCCCCGGTTCCTCAGCTTTCAGAGAAACATGTACATGCTCACAAATATTGAATGAACTGCCCTGGGTGTTAGGAATTGTATTCTCATTTAAAGCTACTCCGCAAACATCACAGTCCTCCATTTGAGTTGCTTAGAGGCCCTCTTATATGAAGTGATTTTTCTGTTTAGCAAACAGTGAAATAGTGGAGAGGACACAATTTCATATCTCCATTAAGTGCTGATGTTCTAGGTGGAATTTTGACTGAGACTTAGTCACAGTAACACTGCATTAGATTATTTTATTTCTGCTACAGGACAACTACATATTCTGGAAACCATGAATTTTTTTGAACCACTGCATCCCCTCTAAAGAAACGAGGACTAGCTAAAGCATACAATTAGTGTCTGGAGAAACAAAATAACATCCCTCAAAGAAAATATCCTCACCAACATGTGTGCTTTATTCCTTTACTTACTTGTGACATTATGTTGCTCATTACCTGCACCATTATACATAGGAAGCCATTATAGAAAATCTAGAAGTAGCTCATCAGTATTTCTGCAAAAGGTGCACACTTTTCTGGGCTCTCTGTGTACATGGCTCGCATTGTTTCGTTTCTGCAAAAGGTTTACAGTATTCGCAAGAAAAGAGATTAACTGAAACTAAAATGAGAAAACTGAGAAAAACATGAGGAGAACAGAAGCAGCGAGAACGAATGGGTGTTCATAGAGGGGTATTGTGAAGACCAGTAAATCGCCTGCTGACGATCGTGCAGTAGGGCACACTGCCTGGGGATTGTGCAGAGAAACAGTCAGCAGTCAGAGGTTGATTTCTCTAACCCTCTCCTTTTCACTTGGCCAGTAAAGAGCTAGTCTCACGCAGCATCTCTCCACATTCCCTTACAGGATAGGATAAAAGAGCTTACTCCCTCTTTTGTGCATACAACTACACACACACACACACGCTGTATCTCCACATCTTCACCACAGCAAAAAAAAAAGAAAAGACGTGCAGCACCACGCTCTCACTTCTTCTGTGCCAATATAGTGTAACATCTAGAAACTTGACTGAGCTCCAAAATCAGCATCTCAGTTTTATTTTTGTTCCAAAAATGTGTTTCAATTTCCAAAAACAGCACAATACTGGACATTTCACTGGGCTATTGAAGAAGCAGATGCTGACAATCTGTAGAATGGAATTTCCAGTTGTCACCTCAAACTGTTCTAAAGAAACATCTGTGAAGGGGAGGCAGAAAGAGTATTTATCCATGCGAAATGCAGCACCAGCTCAGTCTCAAACTTACTCTGCTAGCAGAGATGTCAACGATACTTAGGTGGAGCCAGAGTGCCCCCTACAGGTTAACAGATACAGAAGCTTTAGGAGTCCTGCAGCCATTCATCTGCTGGTCTGCCTGCTATGTTATCTGTTAAATGAAAGCGTTACCTGCTTTATACTGCTACAAAACATTTTATGCATCTGCTTGGGAGGATTGTACCCTTATCACTCACACACACACACACAAAGCATTACTGCATGTTATCTTGTTTTTCAAAAAAAAAAAAAAAAATATGTTTTTGTAAAGGCAATCCTTAAATTACTAAAATACTTGAGGTAACATTTCCTCACAAAATAAGAATCATATTTGTTTTTTACTACTTATTTTCCTTTCCATGTTCTTTAAATGACCTTTACAGGAAGTCATTTTTATCAAAGTCCCTCAACCTGTGTGAGACAAAAGAAAAGAGAAACAGAAGGTGGCAAGAGACTCTCTCAGTATTCCCGTCTGAATACCATTACTCAACGGCCTGATGGATGAGAGCTGGCGTGTTTGCAGCATAAGGAAGGGTGTTTTGAAATGTTTGTTTCAGGACAGGGAGGGGGGTAGCGGAACAGAGGCGAGAAGAAGGGGGCTAAGAAGAAAAAACAGGGATGCAAACAGCGACTTTCTGACCTTGACATCAATGACTTAAGTTCTCTGTCCACCGGGGAGACAAGTGAGGACCTGAATGACGGGCCTCTTCATAAGCACTGGCAATTGTCACAAAGTCAGTTTCATTTGTGTAGGTGTCTGTGTACTGGGAGTGTTTGCGTAAGGGAAAGAGAACATAGTGTGGTTTGGGTCACATAATGCGTGATCGGGAAGGAAGGGGAAGCTCATTCTCCCAAACTCAATACGGTCATAGACCATTAGCAGTTCAAGTAAAGGGAGACATTTCAGCCGGACACACTGACACCACAGCTTTCCATGATTACTTTCCATTATCCACATATCATGAAACATATCTGACCATGTTGGCATCTTGTAGGCCACAGAGATAATGTAAACAATGTTGACCAAACACTGAGGCGGGCTGTAAGGCTGTTCACGATCTGGACACTGGGAGGGAATAAATCGAGCTGAAGACGGAAGGAGGGGAAGCTCGCCAGCTGGTTTGTCACCTCAGTTCACATTTACACCCTGATGACATGGAAAACCCGGGCCTTGTGCTGTATCTCTCTCAGTTGATACGATTAACTGGACCTTTTAGTGCAGGACCCAACGCAACCAACTAACCGGAGTCATTTCACTGTTCAACAGAGCAGCAAAATCTCTCAGCCAGGGGCATTGATTTTCATTCTTGGTGTGACAGTGCAACAATCACAAGTTTGCTCACGAAGTTACCAGTCCTCTGCCATAGTCTCCAATGTAGTAGGGTGTGTGTGTGTGTGTGTGTGTGTCTACACACTTTCATGTATACACAACTGGCACCATGGTGAAAGAGAGAATAAGACCCTGAATTGTAGTCATATTGCTGGGAGCATGGTTACATCACTCAGGGAGGTTATGGCACATGGTGTGAATCTGCAGAGACAGATAGACCTGTCAAGCCAGACTCTCCAGACTCTGAGTGTGTTGTGCAGCACATCCATGGCCTGACAGAAAGTCTAATGAAGAGTCTACACTGACAAGATTCCCAAACAGTAGGAAGCAAAACCAAAAGCCATAGGCTTTATCAATCCCTTAGGGAAATGGAAAAGTAAAAACTCAAGTATATTTTTTAAATCATTCTTTGGCATGTCATGTCACAGTCTATTCAATGTCTATACAGCTAGTCTGTATGGGTGTATTGTTAAGCAAACCTATGCCATAACAGCTCAAAAATATCCCCAACAGTAATGTAGTGTCCCAACATTTTAGAAAGATGCAGTAAAATAAGGATTTGGACAGCAAATCAATTTCTCAAGAGATTATTGGCTTTCACAAAATAAAAAAGGTAAATATGTTGTCATATATCACAACTAGACCTTTAAAAGAACCCTAAAGTTGG
Source organism: Sander vitreus (assembly GCF_031162955.1). Classification (NCBI taxonomy): domain Eukaryota; kingdom Metazoa; phylum Chordata; class Actinopteri; order Perciformes; family Percidae; genus Sander; species Sander vitreus. The sequence goes on along the minus strand of NC_135871.1, from coordinate 11,685,292 downwards.
TAAGAAGGGAAAAGGAAAAGGTCTATAGACCAAGAGCTCAGCCGGTGAATAAAAATGCCACATCTACATTTCATTCTGGAAAGCTGTGCTTTGCAGGCTAAAATATTACCAGAGCACTCAGAAAGTCATTCCCTAATAAATAAGGCAGTGCTCTCCATTAAGACATGTGTCTCAGAGAAGCATATAATATTCTCTGGACATTACCCATCATTATCCTGCACTGTTGCTGTGCTGCCAACTACTGAGCTTTCCAATACGCAGGGAAGGATGAACCACAACCACCAGGTACGTCCCTGACCCTTAAAAGAAAGTAATCCTCAGAAAGGCAAAGAGGGTTTTCTTCTTTCAATAAAAATCTGAATCAGCTTTAATGGGCAAGTATGGGAACACATGCAAGGGATTTGACTCCCAATGGACTTACACAGAAATTAACACAACAGATAAGAACAAGGGCAACAAAGCTGAGAATAGGCAGGACATTTATGTAAAGGTCTATATACACAAGTCAAATGTTTCTGTAAGTTTTAAACCTTAGACATAGTGTAAAGAACCACTTTTGCTGGTAATATGCAGCTCAGTTTGTAATTTAGTTTGTTTGCTTTTTGCATGCTGTTTTTCATAAACACATGATGATTCATTGATTCTTCTTATTCAAATTTGACCTCAAATAACCTAACAAAATGCATCTCTTGTTCTGGTTTCATTTACACTAATAATTAAGCACCGTGACAAGATGTTTAGTGCAAGAGAAATGTAAATCATTATCAAATAAGCGATCTAGGAGCCAACTGTTTTCTCACCTGGCACAACACAGGAAAGCTCGAGTCCATCAACTGGCTAATAAATTGGTTAGAATTTAATTTTGAATGTTATAACGATTAACTGCACAACATAAGAGTTTCACCTCTACATGTTACCTTCCGATGACCACAGAATAACATTGCAGTCCATTCAGTAGGTTTCTGTACTGGACATTATGCATGAATGACCATGAAGGTAAAACAATGCTGTCTGTGTGCCAAGCAGCCCCACAGGCAAACAATATTAAAATGGACTGCATATCAAAAATCTTATCAAAGTCAATCTTCACTGGATCATGGTATTCTGCCCTCCGAGAGTCACCGCTCTTATCAAACCTGTGATGACTGCAGTACGAGCAGCTTCATACAACTGAATACCAATTGCCTTTCTCGCACTCATGTCAACCCCGTCAGGTTCTTTATAGCGTTCATAACCAGATTCCCTGTGCACACTAAATTGGCTCCTGTAAAAAATGATCTAATACAGAGAGATGGGAAAGGTTTACAGCGGGTAATGGATTAGGAGTCAACACCTGTGCATAATTACCACAGTCATGATAAGAGAAGTCCTCTCCACTTCGCACCGCTATCTTTACGACCTCATTCTGATCTGAGAGGGATGGTGACACTTGCATGAACTCCATGCAGAAAGACAAGGAGAAAAATGAAAGACATGATCTTGTGTTTGCCATGTAAAAGCAATGCATTCAATTTACAAACTTAGTTTTACCGTCCTTTTAACTTTTAGTGAAGCCTGCAATTTTCTATGAAACATGTCTTGTTAACTCTAATAGTCTCCTCTTTCGATCACTGTCCAATACCAATCCAAAGATACAGTATCTTACAAAAGTGAGTACACCCCTCACATTTTTGTAAATATTTCATTATTATCTTTTCATGGGACAACACTGAAGAAATGGCACGTTGCTACAATGTAAAGTAGTGAGTGTACAGCTTGTATAACAATGTGCTGTCCCCTCAAAATAATTCAATACACAGCGATTAAGGTCTAAACCGCTGGCAACAAAAGTGAGTACACCCCTAAGTGAAAATGTCCAAATTGGGCCTAATTAGCCATTTTCCCTCCCTGGTGTCATGCGAGTTGTTAGTGTTACAAGGTCTCAGGTGTGAATGGGGAGCAGGTGTGTTGAATTTGGTGTTATTGATGTCACACTCTCATACTGGTCACTGGAAGTTCAACATGGCACATCATGGCAAAGAACTCTCTGAGGATCTGAAAAAAAGAATTGTTGCTCTACGTAAAGACGGCCTAGGCTATAAGAAGATTGCCAACACCTTGAAACTGAGCTGCAGCATGGTGGCCAAGACCATACAGCGGTTTAACAGGAAAGGTTCCACTCAGAACAGGCCTCACCATGGTCAACCAAAGAAGTTGAGTGCATGTGCTCAGCGTCATATCCAGAGGTCGTCTTTGGGAAATAGACATACAGTGGGGAGAATAAGTATTTGATACACTGCCGATTTTGCAGGCTTTCCTACTTACAAAGCATGTAGAGGTCTGTAATTTTTATCATATGTACACTTCAACTGTGAGAGACGGAATCTAAAACAAAAATCCAGAAAATCACATTGTATGATTTTTAAATAATTAATTTGCATTTTATTGCATGACATAAGTACTTGATCACCTACCAACCAGCAAGAATTCCGGCTCTCACAGACCTGTTAGTTTTTCTTTAAGAAGCCCTCCTGTTCTCCACCGATTACCTGTATTAACTGCACCTGTTTGAACTTGTTACCTGTATAAAAGACACCTGTCCACACACTCAAACAGACTCCAAACTCTCCACAATGGCCAAGACCAGAGAGCTGTGTAAGGACATCAGGGATAAAATTGTAGACCTGCACAAGGCTGGGATGGGCTACAGGACAATAGGCAAGCAGCTTGGTGAGAAGGCAACAACTGTTGGCACAATTATTAGAAAATGGAAGAAGTTTAAGATGACGGTCAATCTCCCTCGGTCTGGGGCTCCATGCAAGATCTCACCTCGTGGGGCATCAATGATCATGAGGAAGGTGAGGGATCAGCCCAGAACTACACGGCAAGAACTGGTCAATGACCTGAAGAGAGCTGGAACCACACTCTCAAAGAAAACCATTAGTAACACACTACGCCGTCATGGATTAAAATCCTGCAGTGCATGCAAGGTTCACCTGCTCAAGCCAGCGCATGTCAAGGCCCGTCTGAAGTTTGCCAATGACCATCTGGATGATCCAGAGGAGGAATGGGAGAAGGTCATGTGGTCTGATGAGACAAAAATAGAGCTTTTTGGTCTAAACTCCACTCGCCGCGTTTGTAGGAAGAAGAAGGATGAGTACAACCCCAAGAACACCATCCCAACTGTGAAGCATGGAGGTGGAAACATCATTCTTTGGGGATGCTTTTCTTCAAAGGGGACAGGACGACTGCACCGTATTGAGGGGAGGATGGATGGAGCCATGTATCGCGAGATCTTGGCCAACAACCTCCTTCCCTCAGTAAGAGCATTGAAGATGGGTCGTGGCTGGGTCTTCCAGCATGACAACGACCTGAAACACACAGCCAGGACTAAGGAGTGGCTCCGTAAGAAGCATCTCAAGGTCCTGGAGTGGCCTAGCCAGTCTCCAGACCTGAACCCAATAGAAAATCTTTGGAGGCAGGTGAAAGTCCGTATTGCCTAGCAACAGCCCCGAAACCTGAAGGATCTGGAGAAGGTCTGTATGGAGGAGTGGGTCAAAATCCCTGCTGCAGTGTGTGCAAACCTGGTCAAGAACTACAGGAAACGTATGATCTCTGTAATTGCAAACAAAGGTTTCTGTAGCAAATGTTAAGTTCTGCTTTTCTGATGTATCAAATACTTATGTCATGCAATGCAATGCAAATTACTTAAAAATCATACAATGTGATTTTCTGGATTTTTGTTTTAGATTCCGTCACTCACAGTTGAAGAGTACCTATGATAAAAATTACAGACTTCTACATGCTGTGTAAGTTGGAAAACCTGCAAAATCGGCAGTGTATCAAATACTTGTTCTCCGCACTGTACGAGTGCTGCCAGCATTGCTGTTGAGGTTGAAGGGGTGGGGGGGTCAGCCTGTCAGTGCTCAGACCATATGCTGCACACTGCATCAAATTGGTCTACATGGCTGTCGTCCCAGAAGGAAGCCTCTTCTAAAGATGATGCACAAGAAAGCCCGCCAGCAGTTTGCTGAAGACAAGCAGACTAAGGACATGGATTACTGGAACCATGTCCTATGGTCTAATGAGACCAAGATAAACTTATTTGGTTCAGATGGTGTCAAGTGTGTGTGTGGCGGCAACCAGGTGAGGAGTACAAAGACAAGTGTGTCTTGCATACAGTCAAGCATGGTGGTGGGAGTGTCATGGTCTAGGGCTGCATGAGTGCTGCCGGCACTGGGGAGCTACAGTTCACTGAGGGAACCATGAATGCCAACATGTACTGTGACATACTGAAGCAGAGCACGAGCCCCTCCCTTCGGAGACTGGGCCGCAGGGCAGTATTCCAACATGATAACGACCCCAAACACACTTTCAAAATGACCACTGCCTTGCTAAAGAAGCTGAGGGTAAAGGTGATGGACTGGCCAAGCATGTCTCCAGACCTAAACTCTATTGAGCATCTGTGGGGCATCCTCAAATGGAAGGTGGAGGAGCGCAAGGTGTCTAACATCCACCAGCTCCGTGATATCATCATGGAGAAGTGGAAGAGGATTCCAGTGGCAACCAGTGAAGCTCTGGTGAACTCCATGCCCAAGAGGGTTAAGGCAGTGCTGGAAAATAATGGTGGCCAAACAAAATATTGATACTTTGGGCCCAATTTGGACATTTCACTTTTGTTGCCAGCAGTTTTGAAAATAAGATCTACTGAGGAGTGTCATACAAATGCCCCCCCTGTTTCATCCTTTAAAAACAGTAGAAAGAGGGTTACAAGGAGAATGAGTTTGGCTCTAACAACATTTTGTGCAGAGTGGAGGTAGACCAATTCAGGCTCATTCTAGAGTAGGCTGAGTTGGGCCATCTGCCAGGGATGGATGATGCTGCAATCCAAGCCACATTGTCATATATGGCCATCCTGCCCTCCACCCCTGCAGTTCACCGATTGTCACTACAGCCCCTCCTGTCCTGCACTCTCCAGGCTCTCACCCAGATGACAGTTTGAACACCTTCTGCCCAACCTCCAGCCAAACAGAATTAAGGAAAAATTTAAAAACTCAATGAGCCTAATAATTAAACTTTAATGGAGGCCATAAAGCAACTTGACACCCTGTAAAAGCTATAGACAGCCACCATAACAGCTGTACCACGCTGGCCTGTGTCCCCTAAAATTACAGCCGTTTCTCCTTTGCAACCAACATATTGATGTTGTCATGAAAAAATCTTGTTGCACAAATTATGTGCATTTGGCTTATAAAATATATTCAAAAGGTTATGTGATTACTGTTATGTGAAAAAATCATGTAAGCTGTAAACAAGGTAGATACACTGCAGCTTTACTTCTTGAACCGCTGACATCTTGGAGTCATCGTTAATTCACATGAGCTACATTTAAAAAAAAAAAAAGCAACATGGCATCATGACTTCGCGTAAACATACACGCCAACTTGGCGTGTTATCTGTACGCATTATGAGCTATCCGCGTGCATTTCTACGCTGTATACAGCGGACGGCAGTCTGCAACGTCACAGCGTAAACATACACGCCATGTGGCACTTTCTAAAACCACGTGGCGTGTTATCGCGAGGCTATGGGTTATTGCAAGACTACACCACACGCGGGTTTTAGGAAAACAAGAAACAGACAAACGGTTGGGATTAGGAAAAGAAGAACAGGGTTGGCTTTAGTAATAGAAGAAAGCGACGGTTGAGTTTAGGAAAACAACAACAACAGGGTTGGCTTTAGGAAACGCCACACGTGGGACACGAATCCCGCTCCCCTGGGTGAAAGTCCTGTGTTTTTCCTTCCTATCTACAATTTTCATCAGTAGTATCGCTGCACTTAATGTAGGACTCATGAGGAAAAAGACAGAGGCTTATACTTTCTCTGTGCTCAAAAAGTCCCACACTTCATAGACAGCAGTCTACTTGTGCAAACCCTAAATGAAAAACAGCATGAGAAAATGGAAATACTGCAGGCTAGAGATTAGAAGCAGTGAATAGATGAAAGGCAAAAAGTTAAGCAAACTATCCAAAGATCCTATCAAACTACAATAGCCAACATCCGCAATGTTTGTTTACATGCTGCTCACAACTGTGTTACTCACTATATTTGGACAAGGGCCACTACAGCCAGAGCATGTCCAGGCTATTCCATTTGTAGGAGCCAAAAAAGCAGTTTTTTTATATTTAAAGAACAATAGTTATTATATAGTACAAACCATATTTTGGTTATAGTTCTGATCCAATGATTTTGATTGACAGCTAGGCCACTGATTGGCAAAATCGCCACACCATAGTAATTGTGGGTGTGGTATAATTGATAAAAGGAAGTTGGAAACACGTGTGGAGGGTTTTTTGGAAGTCCTAGCTTTAGTTAAGACCAAACACATCTAGTCATCCTGTTTTATCTTATTTGATATAATTTAAGAAACCATCAGTATTGTTTATTTTCCCCGATTCACACACATGCAACATTAGCCTACAATGTTTTGGTAGGATCATAAAGATTTATTTCTATAGGTTGGATATTTGTGTTTAATTATTATTTTCAAACAACGACCGCATGCATGGATCAACAACAAAAGGAACAAAAGGTGCGTTAAAACCGCTCTTCTATTGCTGGGGCAGTGGCAACGAAATAGCCACTAATAAATATTTCGTGAACATTATTTATAATGTCATACAGTAAAATCAAAGTATTTTGTTACCAATGACAAAAAGAATCTGGTCTAGAATAATAGTCACATTAAACAACATACTACGGTTGTTGAGCAGAGTTGTCATAGATGGTGAACCAAACTGTGCAGCAAAGGCCACCACTATATGTTCTTATCAATCCAACCACCTGTACAAAGACAACTGGTCCTGCACTGCAGTATGAATAGAGTAGCTGTGGGCCAACTGCTGAGACCTTCTGGAAATTATAAAAGGCTTCAGCAATTCCTTCAACCTTTCAGACCGTCTGACAGCCTGCTAAACAGAATGAATTACCTCCTGGCCAACATATAGCTCAATCAGAGCCTGGATGTCTGGCAGCATGAACTGCTGCAGTAAACTGCCTGCCTTTGCTAAAACAGTATTCAACAGTTTAAAACAAATACCTGCAATGCTCTCTCCTGAACCTCATTTCCATTCTCATATGCCCTATTTTTCTAGTCACTTAGTAAAAACACTGCTCACCTTATCCACTGTCTTAACCTGGATTTGTTTAAGATATTGACTGTAAAAAAACAAAACAGACTGGCAACAAAATGGGGTATACGTTCAATCAAATGTCAGTCTGAACTAATATATAATAACAGGAATATAACACCATGTGTACTCAATGATTCTTACCATAAGTTAAATACAAATTCAGACAGACATATATATCCATATAGAGCTTAGATACAACTAAATAGAATACAACAATATAATTCAGACATGTAGCAGTTATCACAAAATTCAGTACAAACAAACTGAATTGTATAAAATCAGCTACAAGTGCTACATTTGTAAAGGTCAAAATGATAAAGAAAGACAATTGCCATGACATTTAGGTGTGTGTCAGGTGTTTGTGTACTAAACCGCATATTTGTATTTTACATGATGCAGACAATGATTCAGAATGTCATGTCAGCTTATCCTCAACAGGAAGGGTATTTACATAATAGATTAAATGCATTAGCCCTATCCAACAGAGCAGTCGGTTTTTCACATCTATTAATCTTGCATAAATTATAAGAGTATTAATTTCACAAGATGCACACTGCTTAGTAGACTGTAGTGTGTGTGTGTGTGTGTGTGTGTGTGTGTGTGTGTGTGTGTGTGTGTGTAAATACTGCATGAGGAAGGAAGAGTTATGAAACAATTGCAGAAAGCTAAAGTAGACCATGTTTAATCTACTGCTGCTATACAGCTATGGTGTGGGACTTTCAAGTCTATAGCTGCAAAATGGTCCTGAGCATCAGCTGCAGAAGCAACAGGTAAAGCAATCTTTTAGCACCACTGACTATTTGTGTGTAGGTTGTGAGCAGAGTAGACTGCAGAAAATTACATAACAGTAGGACAAATCTGAGAATTGGCATTTCTGCTTACCCTCCCCGATTCTGCAACCTTTTTTTACTCACCGTTACAAATCTCTACCTAACCGCAGCATTAGACATGTGATCACTAATCATTACAGCACACACATGCCACATTTGTGATGATGAAAGATGAACAAATGAGATTAATATAACTGCCAACCAAATCAAAATAAATTCAGTCAGTAACCTTGTGTTTAACTGGATGGAGAAAGAACTGGAATTTGAGTAAGAAAAGGTCACTGCATTTCAGCCTATGAGAAGTCAGATCAACAAGAGCAGATGTCCAGTTTAACATTTGCCTCAATCACACTCATCACTTGTGTAATGCCTCAAGAACCAGCACTTTCAGAGTCTTAACAGTAGAGGGCAGCCAAGGATTATTTAATAGCCGAGCTGCCTTCAAGTAGCAAACACCCTCCAAAGGTCAAAGGGCAGAACCTTACCAGCATTGACTATGACATCCACCTCCAAGACGGTAATATCTCCTTTGTAGAGAGATACTTTATCACTCAGCCCTCCTCCACCCGTCAGCTCCTTCCCTTCCTCTTTGTCATTGGCTGAAATAAAAAAAATAACTTCATTCAAAAAAATGATTATAATGTGATTATGTTGAAGGAGAAAAAAGTAATTCATCCATTACTCCAGTTTCCTATATAGCAATACTTCATATAAATTAATTTAAAATACAATATAAAATGGATAATACTGTACGTACTGTGGTATCAAGATTCCAGATAGTGTTTTTACATGGATACTGTGAATTTGAATTCAGAATGTGCATGCTTCTAAGTAGTCATCCTTTCATATTGTAAAAAAAGAATCTAAATGTGTGATGCAATTAGTAACTAGTATATTCTGCGGATAACAAGCCAGGCAAGTTTAGCCATGACTATTTTGTAAAGTCTATATCCTTTTAGAATGGAGCCAAGCAATGATAATAACCAAAGAGCTGTGAATCAATACTAGTTCTTAAGGAAAATACATCAGCTAAGAGCCTCCCAAACTGTCAAAAAAAGTTATTATGCCTTGTTTAATTTAATGTAGAGAAGAATACCACAGCAGATGTGTGCATATCACAAAGCACTCGTAAACAACTTGCTATTCTACCTTACTTCACTGAACATCAATTGTAGTCTATGGAGGTTGTATATCAGTGTCAGATGAATTGCCACCACCATAAACTGTATGTTTTGAATAGCTTCTCGCTGGCATACGTACATCGTATAACCACCTTATTCCTTTCTATACATGCCCTCATACATGCTTTATTTTTAATGGTTTTTTTTAATGTTTTTAAAAAGGCAGAGGTGCGTAAAGATCCTGCAGAATATCATGCCAAAAAATGCTGCTACTTGCAATCCAGTATTCTGAATCTAACCAAGGTTTAATTATTGTTTAAGGACAAACCTTATAGCACAAGTCCTATTGCTAATTATGTTTTTAAGGTAACAAAATTACTTAAACATACTTTTAATAACAGTTACTTTGTAGCATCATTAGTTATGATTTAGAATGAGTTTTCAGGAATACCGCAAGTACTTTTGAAACTAACTTTTTCCAACGTACTGTAACCTACAAGTCTTGAGTCTTTATTGGTGTGTTTGACTGTTCTAAAGCTCTGTGCTTGGTGAACAACTAGACATGTCGGATGTTTGTACTGTTTTACAAACATTAGCAAATCACCTTTTCCCATTATCCAAATCACATTTCTTAAAAAGGTTTACTTTGATAGGATACTCTGTGCTGATACATGTATAACGTAAAATTGAGTATGTAGTGTGTTCCAACTGCATAGTATGTGGATTTTGTGTATGTGAGAAATTCTAAGTATGCAACGTAAGCTTACTGGACATACTCACACAAATATCAGTGTGTCTAAATGCACAAGAACTACTAAAGCTACTTAATATGAAACACAAAACTGAAGTAGCCAATAGAATCATTGAATACATATTTTTCGACTGGGCTTTGTAAACCGTGCCATAATGTGTCAGTTTATCAGCCGCACCCAACTTAACAGGCATTCAGCAACAATAAGATGTCTCTCTTACGTCTATTTTCCTCTCTCCAGGATGGGATCTTGTCCAGAGATATAAAGTCTTGACGTCGATACTCCTTGCGTCTCTCCTCCCGATCTAGACGAAGCAGTCTCTCTGTGGAAGAAAGACACCTTACATTTACGTAAGTGAAAATAAAGCTGGTCCCACCGAAGACTAAAAAAGATAAAAGGGGGAAATAAACTTGGTACTGGCACAGACAGTTAATAACAAATTTAACTCACTTTCAGTGAGAGCCACAAACTCAGGAGAGCCACAAACTTCAGGGTTTCCCGCAGCACTTTGCAGTTTAGGCGGCCCGCCTTAACAACACGCGCATGCCGCCTTAACTGAGTCTTCCAAAAAATTATTTATTTATATATATATATATATATATATAAAAAAACCGCAAAGTCGCATCAACACAGTCTGTAGGAAACAAGGTAACTATGCATCGGAGTTTGTCAACAAATGTGTGGCAGCTGGGGCATGGGCTGAGCTCTGTTATCTCAGCGCAGTTTTATTTGGAGAAGAGTTGTCAGGCAAAGTGGAAGAGCGCGTGTCACGGAGGATAATAGGAGCAATGCCAGTAAAATTGTTATAGCACTTTTTTTGAAAATAGTTTGAGCTTAAAATTGCACATTCCAACTGTTCTTTTGAAAAGCTGGTTATTTATTATTATTTAAATGTAATAGTTAGTGTAGTGTGTAGTACAGAGTCTGCACTACAGAGATGTATTAATTATATATTGAAATTTGATATTTAGTGTGTAGTACAGAGTCTGTACTACAGACCCCTCCAATGCAGGCTCTCGTTCCAATCAGACACCTCACCACCAGTTGATTACACGCATTAGTTCCTCTTCTTTGGTCGTGGGTGTGAAAAATGGCTGTTGTGTGTATTGGCTGGAATGGAAATGTACATACTCTTGTGTCTCAATGGCTCTTAGATGAGAACCACTGCACTATGTAACCCTGCCTAAGCTTCATTGCACTCTGAACTGTTTCTCCTACCTCAGCTTCATTGCACTCTGAACTGTTTCTCCTACCTCGCTGGAGCTCTGTACTGCTCTGCCCCTACACTAAGTGACGAGTTATGGGACTTTATTATCAATACTAAAAAAAAATCTGTTTCTGGGGCACCCTGGTAGCTCACCTGGTTGAGCGTGCACCCCGTGTACTAATACTCAGTTCTTACCGCAATGGTCCGGGTTCGATTACGAACCGCGGGGGGGGGGGGGTCTCTCTCTCTCGCTCTCTCTCTCTCTCTACAAAAAAAATAGAAAATAAGTCTGCTTTTCACCATATGTGCCGCCAAAGAGAAGACAATCTTTGTTACTTGCCTTCCTTACTTAGGAATTATTTTACTGTTGGAGGTAGAAGGGTACATGATCAGATCTCTTTTGTAGACGTAATGAATGCTGGATGTCTGGAGTCATATCTGCAGAAGATTGCCAGGGATGGATCAGGCATGCAAAAAATATTCTTTCCCAGGTGTATTAGAAGAGAGGACAGAATGTGTAATAATGCCAATGAGAACTGCCAAATGCAAAAGACAGGGATGACTAGCACTGTTGTATTTTTATATCTGTAGCTGTCCTACACACTTAGTGTTAGTTTTATATTGCATCACTGGGATACAAATGACACACATATTAAGCAGCATTTCTGATTTATTTCTGTTATATTAACTGTAATGTAGCACAATCCATGCAATAAAGAAGTGCCCTTCTTTTTGTTGTGCTGGAATATTGGTTTAGGTTAAAATACATAAATAAAAAGATACAATAGTGATACATATTTCTGGTACAAGATTTGATTCTGAGATGTGTATGAAGTGTTTTGGTTGCATTTGTGCATTTTGGATTAACTGTTGTGCCGAGTTGCAGTTTTGAAAAACTAAACTCCGTATCGAGAAATGTGTTACCAATTCCAAAAAGCTGCAAACTGCTTCTAGTTACCTAAGCTGCTGTGTGCAAAAAGTGTGAGTATTTTTTGTTATTCTTTGTTTGGTTTACCAACAAATCTCAACATAATTGGCTGACATTAGTACATCACACAGCTGCTGCTGCTGCTGCTTAACCCTTGTACTGCTGTATCATTCTTGGGTCCTCACAGCTTGTGTCCTAATGTTCATCTCCACTGACTGCAAAAGAGCCTCAACTTGCTGCTGTTTCTCCAGACAGAACTGGGCTGTTCTGCAAAACAAGCTTCATCCTAATTACGTGCTGCACTGTGAAATCTTCGCCAAATGTACACCCCAGTGCACAGAGTGTGGACTTTGGTCAATTAAAACATCCCCACTATAATAACAGTTTAGGAAAACTGAATGTGATATGGCACTACACAAAAGCATCATATTACTGTACTATATTAGGTTATTTACACACAAAAAAAAAAAAAAACTCAGGTCTGGTCTTTGATGCTTTGCATATAATAAAACCCTACATCATAGGAACTGTGTACCATTTCTTTAAAAAGTACCATAAGTTATGAGACTTGCCTCTTACACAAATGAAAAAATATAAAGGAGGCAGTAGAGGTGGACCAGTGGTAAGAAATACAAGGATCCTTCGGTAGTCCTTTGGCAACATCCTGCAGTAGGTTTATATTTAAAAAAAAGGTATTTCCGCAGTGGGGGATATCCATTCTATTCCTTACATATTTTCTCTCCCTCTTGCCCACTTCTGTCATTCCCAAGGCTGCTTTTATTCTACATGGATGAACAAAAGGCAGTTCTGAGGTTGAACACAGCAAAGCTCTCTGGACTACACTAAAGCACTTCGTCACTCACACAACCCTGAACCAAATTCTAATAACAAAACAAAAGGAGATGTGACTGCCTGTCACATAACATCTCATTTATGTAGTCTTTTAATACCATTTATATTCCCGTTTCCATTTTAAAATATGGTCGATTTTGCCAACACAATTTACCATAATTTATCTTTGTTGGTACTTTCCCAAACAGGCCTACAGACTAGCCCTGGGTCAAACCACTATTTAAAAAAAAATAATCACTTTAAATTCTTTAAGTTTCAGAATTTCTTTAACATTTTGACTTGCCTTGATCTCCCTTTAACGCAATTTGAGCTAGAGGGGTGTGTGCTCAGAATATGAAATCTGATTTACTTTGATGTTCATTCCATGCTGCTACCTGCTTGAACTGGAAACGGCTGGCGGATATTAATTATTATCTTTGCTCAGAGAATTTAAATGACAATTATAAAGATTTTTTACATACACTCCAAAAAGAATTGCCATGAGTCAATGGGCTTGACGGTGAGACACTGAATGAACTGCAGTATTTCGCAATAAAAACAAGCCACCATAACATTTTAATTAATAACTTGCCAACAATATTAGCAATGATTACAACGAATTCTTGTTTCAGTTATTAGCCTAATTGAGGCCACATTAATGCTGAACAGAGGCCAGGGCTGGAAATTTGTCTGAACCATACCACTACCATATTCAGCCAATGTGATATGATGAGGAATACAGTGGCTGCATTCAATTCCGGTGTTTACTAGTTGCAAGGTTTCTTGTATTGTGCATGCTCACCCAGTGACATGGTGACAAGTTGGCATTAACGAATGAAACCAGCACTAATGAATGTGATTAATTACACCTGTGCTGTACCTGCTGTAACAAGTGTAAACGTCTACCATGAAAAAGCTTTACGGAGTCAAATAAATGAATAACTTATGAATATCGATAGGGTTAGCATGTCTTTCTTGGCCCTTTTGAGCACAACAGGTCGAGTCAAACAGGCGAGTTTCATACCTAGCAACATACGCAACTTTCACTGTGTTTGAAACGGAGGAACAGTCTTCTGAAAAATTATAAATTACGACGTTTTAAACTAGCTCCTTTGTTTTACTACGGCGTGTCTGCTGTTTGGCTACAGCAATGTTTAGTAGCAGAGAATTGGTTGTTTGCAACTCTGAGCAAACGTTCCTGTTGTTGCAGCCTATCCTATCACACAGGTGGAAGGCAGGATATGTTAGTTAGAGTACTAGAACAGGTAAATAAGGGTTTGGCAAACATTTGCGAGAGCCTTAAATGTAAGCTAATAAGAAGGCAAGAAGCACTATGTTAACAGTGTTGTTGCGAATATCAAACATTACGGAAGGCAGCCAAAAAGAGGCGCAACATCATTCTGACATCTGCACATTCGCCGTGCTTGATTACCGAATATAAGTAGTGTCACATCGATACGTAGAAGCCAGTAAGAGAGGCTGTCAATCTTCTAGCATGGTTAAATTCATGCTGTCTGCCATGGATATGATGATAGCCTCATTCCTCCCCAAAACAAGCCTTACCTTTTTCAGTCTTCCAGTCCTTTTTCTTTTTGCTCATGCTGCCGGAATGGTTTGACTTCGAATGGTTGTTTTTTGACTGTGGCAACCCCAGACTCACAGTGAATAGTGCTTCGGAAATGAAAACTGAAATGCAAAGTGAAACAGCCTCTGGACGGTTGTCTCACCTGTGCCGCTGTCAAATGTCTATAGACCTCAGTTGGCTCAACCTACCGTGATTGCGCCGTAAATTATGTGTACGAATCCTAGCTAAATGATTGGGTGTCTAAAACAAGGAAGTTTGCACGCAATTGGTCCGACTGCTGAGTCATTCAGATAAGGACCACGCACTTGGGAGGCAGGGTAGGTTGTTTCCGGCGGTTCATCCCGTTCTCTTAATACATCCATGGTTCATCCTCCTCTTTGGTGTGAGGTGTTTGGCAACTAACGCATGTCCACTCGGATGCAAACTGCACATATTGGAGTCACTACAAGTACACTTAGCGAGGAAACAGTCCTGGAAAATTTTAATAAATATAGGTTTATTTTTGGCAATATATGACAGTGTTTTGCAGTATTTTGAGTTAGAATTGTATCCCATTGCAGAGAAAAGTGTATGATGCAGGTGCATGGTATGATAGGCTATGTAATAGTATATTTGTATTGTAGGCCAATATTATTATAACCTACCTAAATCTACCTCTGACTAGTCCTATTATTAAAACATTTGTGTTAGAACAAAACAAATTAAAACAAATGACTGTTTATAAGAACTCTCATGATAGTTTGTGTTGAATATGTCAAGATTTTTATGATGGGGTAATTGTTCCTAATATGCTTGCTCTTTGCCTTGCATTGACCCTGAACTGTAATTGTTTGGATTAGCAAAATGAGGACAGTTTTTTAGGATACTTTTGGCCAGTAGTATCCAAGATAACTTTATGTGACTTTAATAATTGTCACTTAACACACAAAAGGACACAAATACATACTAACCTGACAGTATCAGGACAGTAACATAGATCAGATCAGACCAGTTTGGCTGTCATATGTGAGAGGCTGGTTCCAGAGACCACCGTCTGTCATCTGTTGTGGTAGCTCTGCTCTGGTCCAGACCCATCTGCTCATGAGACCGCTGACTATTATCTGAGAATGGAAAATGTCTTTCATCCAAGCTGTACTCTAATCCAGATCCGTATTTTTAAAATTGAGGGTTATTTTAGTAAAATCCAATGCTTAGTTGTTACAGCTGAGTGAAAATGTTTTCATAAATACATTTATAGCATTAACAGCAAATTGACAGTATAGGTGGAAGCTATGTTCCTCTTCCCTTTGGGCTTATTATTTCGAAAACTCATATCACAAAGTGCAAAGGATTTACGTTAGCCAGGACCAAGGTGGCAAAATTCTCAGTGTTCACCAGATGTATAAACGGTCAAATTAAAGATCTTTATCTAGGGAAATTAAGACACAGTAATCAGCTCTCACATCTTGCACAGCGATTCATAATTTGTCCTTGTAACATCCTTATTAGTTTCCACTCTATCTAATATGGATTTACGAAATATTGAAATAGTATATCAGTGCCTGTTCTATTTAAAACGACAATGGGACATCTACAGAACTTCCCTTTACCCTATATTTGAACAAAGATGAGATTTGAATGAAGTGGCCATTGGAGTTTTTACATCTTTACTATTTAAGCCAAACCACTAGATGTCGATCTTGCAACATTATAAGCAGCATTGCACACAAAGTGCTTCTGTTCAGAAACTGAGTGAAGACATAACTAATGGCCAGAGTAGGGCTGGGCGATAGGGAGAAAATCAGATATCACAATATTCTTGACCAAATACCTCGATATCGATATTGCGGCGATATTCTAGGGTTGACAATTGGTGCTTTAACAAAATATCTTCACACTTAGATTTTAGATAAACAATTATCAGTAATGTGTACATAATGTCTAAGTGGGGAAAAGGCAAATAATAGAACAGCTAGAACAGTCTGGTAAGTTCAGAGAAGTACATCACTTTACTGTAATGCAGCCTTTAAAACCAGGAAAAGACAACACTTATGTCATATCACAATATTACGATATCCAAAATCTAAGACGATATCTAGTCTCATATCACGATATCGATATAATATCGATATATTGCCCAGCCCTAGGCCAGAGTTGGCCTCACATACAATATCTTGAAAGAGGCTTGTGGTACTTAACTAACCTTATTGGCAGATGTTTCACTGAGGCATGTAGGGACTGCTGTTTTTAGGCAATCTTGCTCTAAATAATCTAATATGTTCTCTCTAATATTTTTATATCTAAAGGGGGCATATTAAGAAGGAGACTGGACTTTTGGGTTCAAACCACCCTTTGCCAGCAAGCCTTCCACCCTGCTGTAGTGTCCTTGTTAAAGATGCTAAATCCAAAGTGTGGCCCTGACCTCTGACCTTTTCTTTCTCTATTAGGCTTGAGCAGACTTGAAAACTTCAAGCGTTGCTGTTTACACTAACAACTTGTTATACTATTATACTATACTGAAATACACAAAGTTTTAGGTATGAGATTAAAGCTCCCTACACACCCATGTCACACAGGTGTTTTCACTTATGTTGCCTGATTAGACCTCTTCGTGGCATGTGCAATCTGGGGGCTTCACTGACATCTCCCCTCACTCTCTTGTTAGTGTTGTTACACCTGTTAGAGCAGGAGAACGTACCCTGTTATCATTCTTATTGGTCCAAATCACGTTATTTCCAGCACTAAAGGGTCTAATCAGCCAGAGTCATTGAAAACACCTGCGTGGGTGTGAAGGGCCTTAAAGTGTTATTGGATGTTGTATTGTGGATTCCTGGGTCCAATCATGATAAATGGCTTTTTTTTGTCTTTTAGTGAATTTGGTCACAAATCAACTAACAATAATACCGTGGACTGTACTGGCTTTTTTGTTGTTGTGACTGAGGGTGATTTAAAATAATGACATTGTGTCTAGTATTTGCTAGATACTGTATGTAATTATTTGACCATTGTGGTTTAGTACTTGTTCAACAGGTGTAATGCAGACAACATGATGAGCAGCAAAACAATCTTGGCTGTTCCCAGTGACTTGCTGATTGTGCAGGGCAGAACCTGTATACGCCAAACATTGGAGGATCTATTTGTGTAAGACTGCGTAGGCAATTGTTATTGTCATGGTTACAGCACAAGGAGATTAAGCCGCTGGCTGTACCTACAAGTCAATAGCAAGAACATTGCATCGTCTAATCTCTTGTTGGCTTGATACATATGTTTTTCATATCCTTCTTATAATCATAGCAACGTAATGCACAGCAAGCAACACAATTATCTACAAAGAAATGCACAAAACTACCCGTAACTTAAAATGAGCACAGAGGCTAAAGGAATTATAATTACGGCAATTGTTGTTTATACCTGTTCTTATATCAATATCCTTTGATGGGTTTTTAAAACTATTTGGGTTTTTAAATGTCTGTGAAGGGATTATATCATCATGCCTAATGAATGGTGGTTTCACAGTAGTTCAAGCCTATGTAGACTAATACTTCTACTCTGTGGGGAGCTTGAATGAAAAACTGGGTTTAGAGGCTGTGAATTGCTGTGTATTTACAGTTTTACATATCTTGCCAATGACAATAAAAAGGTCTACTGAAAGCCTCGGACAAGGTTTGACACAGTGAATCCACAGAGTGCATGTTAAAGCCTGCATAGGGTGTAATGATGATTTCTGGGATAGAGAAGAATTCCTCAGCCAAAATGCATACACACAAATTTAAACAACACTGTTTTTCATATTAATTTGTAAAGATACTTCGCTAAATAGTTCTAATGTCAAGTAATTAGATATGGAAACAGTTGTGCAGCGCTCCAACACTGTCAGAGAATCTGTCCTGTGATCGCTGAGTGCCGTCTTTGATGCAATGCCAACCCTATGCCAACATAAAAACACTATAGTTTGGTGGTTTGTGTGCGGTTCTTTTCAACCTTCTCAATCAAACATTTGTCTGCCCCAATCATCCATTGTGTCCTGTCTTATATTATGCTCATCTGTTCCACAGATGTGAGAAACGGCTCGCTATTCTGACGAAAGCAGTTAAAAACCTCGGAGAAGTATGTCAGTAGAGACTAGCTCATTTGTGCACAGACTACCTTTAATCTGATGCACACCTCTATACATTAATTGAATATATTTTATATTTTATTATATTCTCTACATTGTCTTCTCCCATAAATATGATAAAAATATGACAATTTCATTGTTAATCATGGTTGCTCCTTTAATGTGTGAAGAATACTCAGATCAGATCGAGTCTGTAATTCATCTGTAAGAGCAATTTATCACGAAATGCATTGTGATGTTCTGATGTGAATAAAGTGGTTTACTGAGTGGTACTTTGTTTAGTCTACATCCTTAGAATGGTTTTTGGGGTTGGATTTAAAAAGCATCACACTGTGAGTATTCTTTTCCTGAAGGATTCCTGTGGGTTGTAGCTTTGGCAAAATGTGTTGCAACGGCTCCCTCTGTTTATTTTACTGTATTTGATAAAGTCCCCCTCCAACATGTCTCTTCACACCAGAGTGTGCCTGCTTTCTGCCTGCTCATAGCAGCAGGAATTCCTTCCTGATCGCTGGCTGAACCCAAGTTGAATAGATTTGGTGTGGATAGATGTTCAGCATGTTTAAACCATATGCACAAAAGTGATCCAAACTATTATGGCTTCTATGTATCAACAGTTTTGTTTGCAGGATAATTCTGCTTATACTTTTTTTTTTTCCAGCAGAATAATTTCTTTTTAAATATAATATTACTATGCTTTTTTTCCCTTTTTTAAATGTAACAAAAGACTAAAGCATGAACAGAAAGGTAGAAATCTCTTTAATGTTCTAAGACAAAATATCACGTGTTTCCCTCTGACTATGGAAATACTCAGAGTGCCTCATTACTCATCCAAATAAGTATCTACCATGTCTGCCAGATTATAGAGCAGAATATTTTAGGAGAGATAAAACTCCACAGGAAAAATGCTATCACAGAAACTATATCCTTAACTCTCAACGCTGCACAAGTATGCTTGTGACCTCCTATCCCTGCCATAACACCACAAAACGACACAATAACCAATGCTTCAACAGCAATCTGCTCATTATTGGTGAAATAATTTTTCAAGAATATGTTTTGGTTCTAACTTTCCAGTAGATTAGTGGATGATAAAGAATGTCTTTTCTCATGCTATCCTAAAATATCTGGTTACATAGCACTCTAAAGTAAAATGTCAATGCATTTGATTTTAAAGGTCATGTACAAGTGTGAATCTGTATCAAGATAAAGAAGCGGAGAAGGCCTCAGATGAATCATGTCTGCAGGCTGTGAGGTCAAAACAGATATCTACATCTATTAAAACTGGACTGGCAGTTTTCCTCTGCACACCATCAACAACAGCAAGAAGAAGTTCACACAGAGATTTGATGGCATGCGATACTAAAGCCACCCCCTAAAGGCTAGTTGGCCCCTCTTCAGCACTCTGCACTGTGGTCCCAGCTCTCTCCTCATTAATTGCTTAACAGCATTCTTTCATCTCTGTTGACTTGATCCAAAGAAAACAACTTTACGCTGCACATTATGATTAAAGAATGTGCTTGTTTGGCTCCACCCATACAACTTGTGCTTGGACCATAAACATAAAAGCACCTGTTTCAGACCTTATAAGATACTGGTCTAGTGTTGAATTTAGATGATCAGGGGTTATATTTTTGTATTTAGTTTGCTGCGTTTTGTTGGAATATCTCTAATGTGGTACAGTATAGACAAATATTAAGCTGCCTTTTTATTACGGTGTCTGAGATAGGGAATATGATAACCTGCAGGTATAGCCCAGGACGTCAGTGGAAGATCCTTAGTTTTATTCAAACTGTATTTTGATGTCTTAGACATAAAAAAAGAACCTCCTGAGGGAGCAATGATCATTGCATTCATACCAACATTATTGAGACCTTCTATGTATCATACCCCTTGAAGTTCATTTCTTTTTTTAACAGGCCGAAATGATAAAACATCTTTTATGTTTAGACAGAATAAAGCTAAGAGCAAAAAAATGGCTTGGGAGTTCAAACTGCATGGAAGTAAGTTTAAGAGCTAACTGTAGTCACGAATGCCGTGTATTTGCCTGTCTAAAGCAATACTGAGTCATTCATCACACTTGAGGCAAGAACTGAATGTTTTTCTTCAGGGTTTAATTATCAGAAGGCCATATCTTAGGAAAAGCGCATACTATTCCTTTCCCTACCTCCCCCACTATTGTTCTAGAGAAAGCAAAGTGATTATTGTGGACTTGATTTGCTGCTATAAGACCTAAACTTGCACTAAAAAAATCTCTTGAGCAAAAGATGGCCTCTGATTAAAAGTTCTCAGTTGTCTAACCTGACACACAACTTGGAATTTATCCCAAGCATGTGCAGCAAAACACAAAACCCTCATTTAATCAGAAGCATTAATGATGACACAAACTAGTGCAAATGAGATTTTGTGATTAAAGAAAATCTGAAAAAGTGCGAGATGTTCCAACACAGTGTAAAATAGATGCCAGTGCCTTTCTCAGACTGTGGGGCCAGCAAGATGTCCTATTTCTCACATGTAGAATCATACTGACCATGGTATTATTTCATGTTTTGTCAAATATCCTCTCATCCAGTCAAACTTTAATATAAACCTAGCAGAAAAGTATAGCTCATAAATTAAATAATAAAAATGTAAACGTCAAAAAAACAACGTTTAAGTCTTTGAATTCATTTTTGTGTTTAGCCTACTCAACAATTTAGTGCATGATTCTTTTCAGTTGCAAGTTGTAATATTAACTTAAGAATTCATATTCCTGTTTATGTATTTTGTGAATACATGTCAGCAGCGGAAAAAAACCCATTTGTAACTGCATTTTATTCAATTTTCCTCCAACTTTTATTTTGTACAGCTTCATTCACGTGTGCGATTGTTTGCACTGAACGAACTTCCCTGGCAACGTGTATATGAACCAGGAAGTACTTTTTGTATGCTCTACCTCTAGCTAGCTCTAGCTGCGGTTAGCACAGATGAGTGAAAGTGACTGACAGCAAAGTTTGTCTCGGTTAGATTTATGAGTCCATCTACCGTTCATGTGTATTTAACACATGTCAAGTAACGTCGTGGTTAGCAGGCAGTTCTGTCGCTGGACATGAGTGAAAATTGTAAGTTGAGATTGTTTTATTGGTGTGTTAGCGAGCTGTTAGCTACAAGCTAACGAAAAAAAAAAAAACAGGGCTGTTAGCTTGACTTGAAATAACTTTATTAAAGTGACGTTAGTGTCCTTTACTCAAAGAAACTAAAAAAGGCACGTAACAGAAACTAAATGACGTTTGTTTTATAACGCACATTTTAAACTGACATGCGTAACGATACATTAACAGCAGGGACTGTTTGGATAACGTCAAATTAGGTTAACGTGATGGGTGATAGCTTGATTAACCTAGTCTTGTGGGTCTGGACTATTGATAGCGTGTTTGAGGTAACGTTAGTTAGCTAGTTACATGTATAGTACTCGGGTGTTAGTACTTAAGTTAATGGTATTTGTTCTCCACCACTGTCAGTGGTTTGACAGTACTGACTGAATGAATAGTGATTAATGTATGTGCTGTAAAGACTGAGAATGTGCAGAATCATTACTTCAACCACATAATTCACTGTCGGTGGAATCAGCTTCTGCTGTAGTGTTGTTACAAGTTTAGTGCCCTCTTCGTGCCAGTGCATTTGTGGTCTCAGTGGTACATAGCTGAGAACCATGCTGCTTTGCAAGCGGCTCTTTACATCTGTATTATCCATCAAAAACGTTAGATAATCTTGTCCTGTATTATCCCTGAATGACAATGTATGTATTTATTTTCCTGTCACAGGTGTGCCATGAAAATGATTTTCTTACCACTGTCTGATAGGCCATGATAGGCTTATCAAGTTATGCAGGGGTTATGGAAAGTCTAATGAATTCTGCTGAAGAGCAGCAACCCTCCTCTCCCCTGGCCAACTCGTGGTCCAAAATACAGGAATCAAGCAAGAATCAAAAGCCAAAATGTGTTGGTGGATTTGTTTTAGTTCATGCAGGTAAGTGCACACACTATAATTAACAAGTAGAATTAAGAGTTTATTAGAAAGAAATAGAAAGCATAATAAGTAAACATGATTATGGGCGTTGGAACATGATCCATCATGCACTGAAACATTAAAGGTCCCATGACATGGTGCTCTTTGGATGCTTTTATATAGACCTTTGTGGTCCCATAATACTGAATCTGAAGTCTCTTTCCCAAAAGTCAGCCTTGGTGCAGAATTACAGCCACTAGAGCCAGTCCCACAATGACCTTTCCTTAGTATGTGCCATTTCTGTGTCTGTAGCTATTTAGGAGGAGAGGGGGGTGTGGCCTTGACCAACTGCCACTTTACTCGTTTGAAAGCCATGATGTCTCTTTCTCATGGGTCGGCCAAATTCTCTGGGAGGGCAAAGCAGAGAAAGGGGAGGTAACCTTGCTCCTTATGACCTCATAAGGAGCAAGATTCCAGATTGGCCCATCTGAGCTTTCATTTTCTCAAAGGCAGAGCAGGATACCCAGGGCTCGGTTTACACCTATCGCCATTTCTAGCCACTGGGGGACCATAGGCAGGCTGGGGGAACGCATATTAATGTTAAAAAAAACCTCATAAAGTGACATTTTCATGCCATGGGACCTTTTAAGTCTCCCAACATAGTTTTCTGCTTAGAGGAGGTCAACTTTCACCACTTTATGAATGGTCAATTGTTTTTTTCCCTATTTGCTTTCAGGAGCAGGATACCACTCTGAATCTAAGGCCAAGGAGTACAAGCATGTGTGCAAAAGAGCCTGCCAGCGAGTATGTTTATTTTACTGGTAAACTGTATGTGTGTGTGCAAACAAGCAACATAACCTTGTACGGTTTGTACACAAAACTTTGTTATTCTTAATGGAATGCTTCTAAATGTATTTCTTTAATATAGATAATTTGGCACTTAAAAACTTTCTGATTGCTGAGCAACAGACAAGATTGACATTGATCATGAAGTAGCATTTCAGGGCTTAAGGAATAGAAGAATTGTGCTGCACCATTATAATTTAAAGGAGAAATCTGGCACAAAATGAACCTAGGGGTTAATAACACATGATTACCGAGTCGACCGACATGTTTTCATGCTAATCGAATGTGACCAGTTTTAGCCCAAACCGCTAATTAGCTTATAACGCTAGTCGTCGGGGCACGAGGACAGTAAAAAAAAAATCGCTATTTCTATACCACTAACAAGGCTCAAAATAGCACCACACTTCTATGGTAGCATAATGAGGTTCCCTACATGTAAACCGAAGCATTGAGAACTTTGTAAGTGTACCTCAGTTTATTAAAAAGATAGTTTATAAAGACTGCACCATTCACGTATACATGCGGGCGCCATCTTGGGAAAGCAGTCACGACCCGACGAACGTCGTGCAACCAGTAACCAGTAACATGGCTCAAGCACGTCGTTCGACTGGATGTGACTGCTTTCCCAAGATGGCGCCCACATGTATACGTGAACGGTATTGTCTTTATAAAGATATATTTCACTTGCTCTGACTCTACAATTCAGTTGGTTGTGACATTTTAGGTAACTAAAAGTTGCTAAATAATGAGGTATGGGTAAACTTCCCTCTACTACATTTTTGCGCACAAATGCGTTCTGTTTTTGGTCTATCAATTGATCTCATGTCTTTAGAAAGTA
>NC_135871.1:11638602-11656102 GCF_031162955.1 Sander vitreus | reverse complement strand
TGGCAGAAAAAATTGACACAGGACATAATCACGCGAAGAAAAGACGACAATCAAGTGAAAATGTAAGTACCATGTCTTAAAATATAGAGATAAAAATATTTTAATGGCATCAAGTTAATTCTTTCTTAGTTGCACCACTTGAGTCAGAATGGACCCACCACTTCATGCTGATTTTATAGTAGTATTCCTCACAGCGAACATCCTGTTTTTTCTTAATCCCACAGATGCTATAAGGGGTTGAGATCTAACCATCTGACCAGGGGCATCATTTGCACTAAACAAATAGCAAATAGCAGACTATTGGCCAAATCTGGCCTGCCAAATGAAATCTAAAACGTTCCCTAATTGGCGTACATTAAAATATTAGACAAGGTTTAACAATCTATTGTTGATAAAATAAATGTAAAACATTTATGTAAATCACAATGGAGTTAACATTATTGTAACCATTTAATCATCAATACCCTTTTGAAGAGCAAAGTGATACTGTGCCTGAAATAAGTTCTAATAAAAAATAAAGCTACTTCACTTGGATTAAACAGTGTTTTGCTTTAATTAAAACACTGATTTAATTTCTCAGTTATTACACAAAAAGTGATTTGGATCTCTTAAAGGAACACGCCGACTTATTGGGACTTTAGCTTAATCACCGTATCCCCCAGAGTTAGATAAGTCCATACATACCCTTCTCATCTCTGTGCGTGTCGTAACTGTCTGATGCCCCCACTGCTATATTACTCCAACTCTGAGCGAACTCCAGGCGAACTCTCTGCTCCTCACCACAGGGCTTCTCTGGTGCTGCGAGCAAATCGCTCCGCCCAAGTAGCAGAAGTAGCAGTGCTTCGCCTTCTGAGAATATAGTTCCCAGTTTATATACGGTTAGAAGATGGCTGTGTCTCATGTGACCTTGTTATTTGTACATGCTGTGACTATACAAATCACAACATGTAAATAGGAACATGTTGGTGTTATTTTGTCACTTATTGGAGCAGTAGGCTAGATGGAACCGGTTACCTCCAGGATCTGTGCTAAGCCAGGCTAGCGGTGGGTACGTCAGACAGAGTTAGGACACGCACGGAGATGAGAAGGGTATGTATTGACATATCTAACTCTGGGGGATACGGTGAATAAGCTAAAGTCCCAATAAGTCAGCGTGTTCCTTTAAACACAAATGACAGGGTTGTATTAGTGATGAAATTGGTGTGGTTTTATCATGCTTTCAGCCCACTCTGCAGATTCCAAACCTGCAGTTATGCACAGGGATATATGGCATCAAACTGAAATGTATCATATCATAACATCAAGACATATTCTGCCAGTTATGATCTCGCATTCTCACAGGGTCATTAAAGGAAATGTCATTACCAGGTTGCACAGATTGTTCCAGGAAACGATTAAAGTGTTGACAAGAGTTAGTGCAAAGTTTCAGTGCCCTGAGCAGCACAACTGGAGAGTGTCTTTAATGATGAGTTGTGTAGAAAGCAGTTGAGAGTCGCCTCATTTTGCCATTCTGCTCTAAAGTCACTAGCAGTGGCAGCAGCACAGAACAGGGTGGGAGAGTTTATCTTGGTTCAGATGTGAATAGTGTTAAATGGAGTAAAACGTGTAAACAGCCACAGCCCGATATGCTTCATTGGATCTTTTTAAACACCATTATTGTTGATTTAGTTCAGTAACATCAATCTTCAATATTAATGATATATCCACAAAAAGAGAGACTAACAACTAAGATGGACTGTTTGTTGACTTACGTAAGTAATATATGAGTAAATGATTGATTTTGTGTCAAATGGCTTGTTAGCCTAATGACAGTTTAAGGTTTGAGTTGCCCACAGTTCTCCTCCGTCTCTTAACATGTTTACACAAAACTGCTTGACCTATTAAAGATTAATATGTGACCATTTCTGATTTGAACATACAGTAACTGATACTCTGTTCACATGCATGCCATGGTCAGAGTTTTAGCTTGTCTTTTTAGGTTTTACAGGAATTTGGCATCAACCTTGTCTTTTCATTTTTATACATATACATACAATTAATACAAAAAAGAATACAATTAACATATAAAGTCAATTAGCAGGAAGTAACTTCTTTTTGTACCAAGGATGGCAATTAGCATCTTATGGGTTCAACAAAAAGCATTATCGTAATAAGTCTGGTTTTAAGGTTCTTTACCATTACCATGTTTTAGTGTTCATTTAATGCAATAAAATCTTTCCATTCTTTTTTCTTGTGCAATATAGGAATATATAGGAACATCTAAAGCATTTTAATATAATTCTAAAGATGTCCTTACGTTTTACAGTTATTATTTACTGTGGATTTTTTTCATTTAAGGAAACTGATAAGGAATGACAGGATGGTCTTTGGCTCTTGTTCTTTTTGGCATCAAAAGCCCAGAGACGGGAATGATTTAGGAGAACATGAGAAACGCTGTAGTCTTCTACTTTTTTTTTACTCTGCTTTTCAAGATCTTCAGTTTCTGGTAGGAGTGGAGCTCTGATCATGTATCATAATGCCATTTTGCACATTT
Organism: Sander vitreus; assembly: GCF_031162955.1. Classification (NCBI taxonomy): domain Eukaryota; kingdom Metazoa; phylum Chordata; class Actinopteri; order Perciformes; family Percidae; genus Sander; species Sander vitreus. The sequence continues at coordinate 11,653,569 of NC_135871.1, read as the reverse complement.
ACCCTGTAGAACTCTATTCATCATGAAGTCTGAGTCAGGATGATTCACAAACAAGTTACTTCCAAAGCAAACTGCAATCAGGGAAGAAAAACAGCTGATTGAAATCACAACAGCACAGTTTTGATGAAATATGAAGGGCAGGGAAGAGTGATTCATAAATGCATGCGTTACATTGTTAATTTTGGAAATGTCCCTAGTCAAAGATGATGTCTTTGCTTCAGAATGTGAATGTTTGGATTTCTCCTACTTTAAGTTGCCTGAAATGAGAACCATTCTCATGTGACTGCTCTCCTTACTGTGATATAGGAAAATGGTTCAGGGTGCCTCGACACAGTGGGAGCCGTTGTGATAGACCTGGAAGGGAATGTAGCTGCAGCGGTGTCCAGTGGAGGTCTGGCCATGAAACATCCCGGCAGGGTTGGCCAGGTAATCAGGCCTTCTCCTCCTCCTTTTTCTCTGTTTGTGTCTTTACCCACATACCTTCTTTAAAGGGGCCATATGCTAATTTTCAGGTTTACACTCGTCTTTTGGGGTTCTACTAGAACATGTTTACATGCTTTAATGTTAAAAAAACACACAATTATTCTCATACTGTCAGTCTGAATATAGTCTTGAAAAAGCTCTTGAAATTTAGAGATTGGCCGACTCAGGTGACACCAGAGTTTTTTTTTAAGGCTGTCTATGGCCCAAGCCACCGTGGCCTAAACCCCCTGCGCTCAAAGGATGGGCAGGAGCTGCTGAAAGACAATGAGCCCATTAACGTCCGATGTAAAGAGCATTTCCAGGAACTCCTCAACTGCGACAGCACAACTGAACCAGATAGCATCAGCCACATCTTTCAGAGTCCCATCAGAGAAGACATGGGGGAACCACCCAACAGAACTGAGGTCCAAAATGCCGTTAGGAGCCTAAAGAACAACAAGGCCACTGGACCAGATGGGATCCCAGCGGAGATCTTGAAGAGTGGTGGACCAGAACTCCTGTACCACATCCATGCCCTACTAAGGTCTGGGGAAAAAGCTCTCTCTAGATTTAAGAAGGGGACAAGGCTGAATGTGGAAACTACAGAGGCATCTCACTCCTATCAACAGGCAAGGTGCTTGCTTGTGTCGTTGCCAATCGACTGTTACCACTGTCTGAGGAAGTACTCCCTGAATCTCAGTGTGGCTTCTGCCCATCCACAGGTACAGCAGACATGATATTCACAGCACGCCAACTGCAGGAAAAATGCCGTGAACAAAAACAACCTTTAAAAAACGACCGCCAGGCTCTCTGGAGCATACTATCAAGGCATGGCTGCCATGATAAATGCGTCAGAATACTGATGTTACTACATGATGGCATGTCAGCCACAGTGCTCAGCAACAGCGGCTCTGAGTCTGGGCCTTTTACAGTAGCAACAGGGGTCAAACGGGTGTATCATAGCATCCACCCCGTTTGCCATCTTTATTGCTACCTTACTCCACCTCATTGGTGAAGAACTGATGGCCGGCTCTTCAACCTTAACAGGTTTAAAGCCAAGAGCAAAATCAGGAACACCACCATCATGGAGCTTTATTATGCGGATGACAACGCCATCGTAGCACACTCCACAGAAGACCTCCAGGGCATCCTGAATGCCTTTGCCAAGGCATACAGGGCCCTGGGTCTAGACTTAAACATCAAGAAGACCCAGGTCCTACTTCAACCTCCACCTAATCAGCCACCAACTCACCCCACCATAAAAGTGGACAACATCATCCTTGAAAATGTTGACCACTTTCCTTACCTTGGCAACCTCCTCTCCTCAAAAGCTGACATCGACTCCGAAATCAACCACCGCCTGAGCTGGACCAGTGGCGCATACTCAGGAAAAGAGTCTTTGAAGACAGAGACCTAAAGGCCCAAACAAAACTCCTGGTCTACAAAGCTGTGGTCCTCCCCACCCTGCTGTATGGGTGTGAATCCTGGACCACCTACAGCAGGCACCTGAGAACCCTGGAGCAACATCATCAAAGACACTTCAGGAAGATTCTGAGGATCAACTGGGAGGACAGACGTACCAACATCAGCGTTTTGGAGGAAGCCAACATGTTCAGTATCAACATCACAATAATGCAGTACCAACTTCGATGGACTAGCCATGTTATTTGCATGTCAAACACTCGTCTCCCCAAACCGCTCCTATACTCCCAATTGAAGGAAGGTCGGCGAGCCCCTGGTGGTCTAAAAACACGCTTCAAGGACTATATTAAGATCAGTCTAAAGAAGTTCAAAATTCCAGTAAGCAACTAGGAGCAGACAACTGTGCAGGAAGGAGCTGTGCGCCATGAAATGTAACTCTGCTGTGTCACAGAGACAAAGTGACAGCACCGCAAGGAAAAAAAGAAAAAGGCTCCTCTACCACCTCCACTTTCCCCTGCCCACACTGCCCCAAGATCACGTATTGGCCTGTACAGCCATCTAAAGACCCACTAGAAGGCAATAAGAAGGATAGTCCTACTCGTTTCGAGTGACCGCCGATGATGATGATGATGATACCTGTATTCACCCTCTGTCTGAAACGCTCCGTTTCAGTGCCTGTCTCTTTAAGCCCCCCTCCTGAAAAAGCCCAGTCTGCCCTGATTGGTCAGCGTCTCTGGGTCTTGCACATCTGCGCTTTTGGCATCTCTGCACAGTCATTGCAGCCGGGGAGTGACTGTAACCGCACTGTAGCTGCACTTTCTATCTATATATTTTGTATAGTGTTACATCACAACCATACAGAAGTCCTGAAGGCTCGTTTAAAGGCAGGTTTCTGAACACGGGCTGTGTGTATTTCTCTGCGGATTGACCGTTTTGATTCGTGATATATTTTAGTACGATAATGTAGAATTTCTATTTTATATAGTATACACCTACATATAGTTTGTGTCAAATTATAATGATATGCATCTTGGAATAGTAGCAGCAGTAAAACAAAAACTGCTTTTTCCCTGCCTAAATTATCTGAATCTAATGTGGACCACCTCCTAAACCAGGTTATTTATTACTCAACTCATTGTTTTTGGTTTTACAGCCTAGACCTTTTCTGTATGATGCTGTCTCACTGTTCATGAAACCGGTTTTCTGCAGGCAGTCATTTTTACCCCAAAAGCTATGATAACGTTTAGTCTGTTTAATCCGCCCTGACTCCAACCTCCGTTCGACTGTCTCCGTCTTCAGAATCAGCTGTCTGTCTGTCGGCAGCAGCTCCTGAGGTGTTGAGAGGACAGTAGCCAGCCAAACTGTCTGCACCAGGCTGACTGAGAGCAGAAATTTACTGGACAATAATAGTTTTTATATAGGAGGATAGGAAGGACTCAGCATTGTTTTCAAATTAAATGCATCAAGCTGTTCGGTGAGACAGGCGAGTGACGGACATAAAAAATGCCACCTATGCAGGTTGGCCATTAGACTCTCGAGTGGACAAAAACAATGCCAGTGGAAAAATGTGTTTGCTGGATCTGTAAACGCAACAACAACACATTAACCACTAACGACTTAAAGGTGCTCTAAGCGTTGTCATGCGTTTTTTAGGCTACAACATTTTTTGTCACATACAGCAAACATCTCGTCACTATCCGCAAGCTGCTTGTCCCCTGAACATGGTGTAAAAAAACGTGGTCTCTGTAGACACCTCATGCTCCACACACGTAAACAAAAACAAACTGGCCAACCTGCACCACCAAACATAATGAGCAGTGTTCCAGCGTTCCAGCCAATAACCGACAAGAAGGATTTGGGGTGGGGGTTGGGGGGTTAGTGCACGGAAGGGAGGGAGAGGGAACGGGATGAAGAGGAGGGAGGGGCGAACTAGCCTCATTTTGTTTGAAAATACTTCTAAAGTCAACAAGAAAGTCACCTAACATCGCTTAGAGCACCTTTTTAATAAGGCGACAGTGTGCCACGGCTGTCTGTTTTTATGCCTTCCAGTGGCCAAAAATGAACTCAATCAATCCAGCTTTAGAAAAACTGAAAGCAGCAGATAAGAGTTGGTAGCGAGCAGCTGTTACTAAATAAGCCCCCCCCCCCCCATCTTTTTGCCCCCCTCCTTTTTGTTTCTAACGTTTGTGTTAATTCAGCATTGCTGCTGTTTGATGTACCTAATAGAGCTAAACGTTTGCTTCTTAATGCAGGTAGTCAAAAAGAATGGGGCGACCTTCTACACAAGAATTCGCTTTTACTTTGAGGCAGCTACAGGAAGTTATGAGTTTGTATGAACAGCAGCTTAACAGGGGAAAACAACAATTTAACAATGGGGACAGCACAGAATGAATGAATCAGTAGGATTTACTGCATTGACTTCATTAACACTATCACTGGCTGTTTAAAAACCTGAAGCTCAGATCAATAGAGTTGTGAGTACAGTAGGCATATGGCATGTTCTTTTAGTGTAGTGAATAATGTGGAAATGTAAATTAGGCTGAAATGACCATCCCAGCCTGCAGTGTAAGTTTTAAAATCTTGTAATCGGCCATGAGCATGCCTTACTTAAAGTTATTATTTGAGATTGTTTTAGTACTTCCAAAACAGAATATCAAAACTAAAAAAAACTTAAAACTTATTTTCATCTAAAATGTCCTCTTATCCTCTCTTTTCTCAGGCTGCTCATTATGGATGTGGCTGCTGGGCTGAAAATGCCTGTAGTATGAACTCTCACTCTACAGCAGTGAGTACCTCAGGTATACCACATCACACTCTTTACTACCTACTTTGCAGTTGTGTACAGTATATGTGTGTTTGCATGCATGTAGCCTGCCTTTTGTTTTGGAGATGATATGAATCCAAAACCGATATTTGATGTGAACCTCTTATTTAGGCCTCTGTGATTCAAACTTCAAAAAGCCTGATAATACTTTCCAATGACCTCCAACCATTCCTGCTGAGTGACTCTCATCAGTCACTTCCTCCACTGATTGAGTCATCATTCTCCGCTCTCTGTTAGTCGGCTGCATGCCAGGTGCATTGCAAAGCTCTTTGGATTTGCAGTGACATTTGTCATGGGACACCTGCTGTAGATATGATGAGGAGAACCGCTGGGAGTGCAGCAGAAAGATGATACATTTGCGAAATATCAAGTGCAGTTATCTAGATTTAGATCATAACTTTTGCTGGTCTAAATGAGTAATTATATCATATATCAAATCAGTGAGAAGTACGTATGTGGAAAGTATGCAGTATTTTCTCATCTCTAAAAACATTTTGTCACAAAATTCATTTATTTAATCATTATGGCCAAATAATGGTCATAACATTAAGAACGATGCATAATATGCTCTTAGGAAAATCAGCTGGCCATAAATTAAGTTAAGTTTTTAAAAAGTGATCAAGTATTGAGGCTACTAGGTTTTATTTTAGCATGTGAGCTATACACAGTCATTAAAGCTGTGGTAGGCACATTAATTTTGGCGCCATTGGATAAAACTTCTGTAATATTCTTTCAGCATATTGATTGAATTCAAATGGTCTGAGATAAAACTAGTGTTTCTATTGGCTGTTTTGCTCATGCATACCATATGCCCGTGCGACAGAGAGGGGAGCGGCAGGGCTGCTGGAAGAGGTCTCACTCCATTTAAAGTTCTGGTGTTTTTTGCTTTCTACCCACTGCATCTTCAATTCTACCAATATGAGGAGCCTTTAACTAATTAGATCCAAATCTAATTAAAACTGAAAACACAATTTGTAAAACTAAATGTATTAAAGTGCTCATATTGTGCTTTTTGGCTTTTCCCCTTTTATTGTGTTGTATATCTTTTTGTGCACATTATAGGTTTACAAAGTGAAAAAGCCCAAAGTCCACCCCAAAGGGACTTACCATCTTCCAGAGAAAACCCTGTTCACAAACTGCTCCAAACAGCTCTACTGTAGTCCAGCCTTTACTTCCGTGACGAACGTGCGTCACTTTGTAAGTCACACGTTATAATGCTCACCTAGCTGCTAGCGTGGCAAGCCCTCATACTCTGCAACTGACAAGCTAGCAGTACTTACTGCGCATGTGCGACTCCCAACAAAGATGGAACAGAAGTGAGATGTCTCACTCTGTAGCTAAAACAGAGAGCTCACACTCAAAAATATGGTGTCTTCTGAAAGTTAAACCCCACAAACCTATTCTGGTAAATACAATTATGAACCTGAAAATGAGCATAATATGAGCACTTTAATTTAAGATTTTGCAGTATATTCCCAGTATAGTTTTCTGCTGCAGGAAACGGTTAACAGATTATTTGCTAACTCTCAGACACTTTGTGCCGTGGTAATGATTTATAGTTGTCACCTGTCACGTACTGCTTGTCCTTCTTCCTTTTTCTTTTTACTATGTTTAGGAGGAGTTGGAGGACGTAGGTGGTTGCTATTGTTTCTCCTCATGCAGAGGTGGAAAGCTGAACTACCCAAGCTGGAAATCTTGCTTGATTTTCATTGCAGTTAACAGGTCATCAAGGTTAAAGGTTTGACAGTCTGGTAAACCTTGTCAATAGTTTATCACCAGACATTTCGCTACCTCAGATGCTGTCATATCAGACTTGTCCCTCACAGATGCTGTCAAAATAGATATTCAATGATAGAAAGATTGTATAGACTGCATTAGATAAGTATCTTCAACACTAAGTATAACATTATACATTTTAGTCTTTTATCAGCCTCATGAAAATGACCTAAAATGTCTAGATAAGTTCACAACTACAAGAGACAATTAAGCAAATTCTGAGGATATTTAACACTCTGCTTTGGGACTTTTGACATTTTTAAATAAAAGAATTATCTGAACAGTGAAGCAGGTCATTAGCTGATTTTGTAATAAATCTAAAACAGAAATTTACCAGTGCTTATTTAGAGGATCTTAAGACCAAGACCAATCTCCTTCTAGCAATGTTACCTGCATTCTAAATGAATATAAATAGTTACAGCCCAGAACAATTTGAAGTAAAACACAATGCAGAGTAATGACAGAATTGGTGTCAGATGATTGGATAAAATTCTTCTACAAGTTTGCATGTAGAGAAACGATAGCAGCCACCTTACTTCTTCTACCCGTCCTCTGCTGACAGCACACACAGGAGGACCTCCTGATGCACTGGCTCTTCAGGGTTTTAACGAGAGTCAATTGGACAAAGGCATGCTTCCCTTTTCAGGACCAAACTGCCATTTCAAAAACAAGTTGCATTTTTCTTGAACATATTACACAACGTATACAACAGACTGTCATTGCACCTAGGGAAATCTGAGTGCATCCTATTTGGCACCAAACGTAAGATTGAAACAAAGAATTCTGTTACATATCTAGGTATTACACTGGACCAGACACTGTCAGGATATTCCATTGTAGAGAAATTACTGAACAAGAGTGCCTGCAAATTGAAATTCTTATACCGTAATACAAGGCAGTTTGACTCCAAAATAAAAATAAAAAGCTCCTCGTCTCAGCACTCATTCAATGTCATTTTGATTATGCGTGCTCGGCATGGTACAGTGGTCTGACGATGAAAATGAAAAACAAGATGCAGATTATGCAAAATAATATGATCCGCTTCATACTGTCTAAACCTTCTAGGTATCATGTGGGAAGAAATGAGTTTAAGAGGGTTGAGTTCTTGCCTGTTAAGCTTAGGGTTGAACAACTTAAACTCAATCATATGTACAGTATTATTAAGGGTGTAGCCCCAAAGTATTTGGGATTTCAGATTTTGATGGTGCGTACTCAACATGCCCATGAGACTAGGGCCAGTGTCCGTTCATGTAAGGTGCCATGTGTGAATAGTGAAGCAAGAAAATCCTTTTTTTTTATACAGGAATTATTTCATGGAATAGTCTTCCACTTCATATCAAAATGGCAGCAACGAAAAGTGATTTTAGATATAAAGGTAGGGTCTACTTATGGAATAAAATAGATAATTAGGGGAAAATAAAATCTAGACTGGGGACAGGGTAATGTAGTGCTTTGTAGCTCATGGTGTTTTATCTGGTATTTTGATATGTATTGTTTTTTATTTTTTTTTTATTGTTTAAAGGAGGACTGTATGTGTTTGCATGTGTTGTATGTCCTGTTCTCTTACATCAGGGACCATGTTGGAAAAAAGTGTTTCTCGCTTTTACATGTTATCCCTTGGATACCCTCCCCCCTTGTTGTCTTTCTATATCCATAAATAAACCAAACCAAACAAAAAACCATGCTTAAGTGTTTCCCAAAAATGAGAGTGCATGCCTCCTTTAAGCTGAAAGCAACATTGCTTGTTGTGAGCTGTATTATTTTGAGTGTGAGGCAGAGAGGCGATATTAGCCCATTTCTTTTTCTTTTTTTTAAGATTATTTTTTGGGGCATTTTCAGGCCTTTTATTGACGGGACAGCTGAAGAGATGAAAGGGGATGGAGGGGGAATGACATGCAGTAAAGGGCTGCAGGTCAGAGTCGGCCCCAGGTCAGCTGCGTCAAGGAGTAAAGCTCTATATATGGGAGCCCGCTCTACCAACTGAGCTATCCGGGCGCCCGATATTAGCCCATTTCTTTAAGATGTGTAGAAGTCTGCGACATAGCTTCTGGGGAACATTAAAACCTTTTGATGTGGATCTGTAGCCTAATGCATCTGAGTGCAGACGAGCTGATTCGATCAGACAGGCTGAAGCTTGATTCATTTGTACTTGGAGCATTTGAGATAGCCTGCATTTTGCACCGCTGAAGCTTGTCTGAATATACAGTATTATCACCAGCAATTGGTGAGAAATTTCTGGGAGTGTAAGAACATATAATAATGAGCCAAAACAATTCTTTGGACTAACTGTAATTTTAACTACAGTTCTGAAAGCCAAATGCAGTATCTGCTATCTAAAATGTATGCCCCCGTCTGGCAATTCTGAAATTCTCTGGCACATTTCATTGAAACAAAAAATAAAACAAATCCCTTTTTATAACATTCCTACTGTCCTTGACAGTAGATGGAAGGGTAGATGTTTGCTCTGTATGTATTTTCCTGTCTTACTATATTGTGGCTTTGCCTTTGATGTTACTTTGAAAAAAGCTTTTCCTTATGGGTATGGAGAACATAATATGTGTTCCAGTATAACACCTGCTTTTAATTTTCCGAACATGAAAGGCATTCCTATCAAAAGAAACTGAAAAACAATCATTTTCATTCTGACTCGAGGAGCATGGTCCATACTCTATATGTCGCTCTTTCCTCTCTTTTACCTCACCACCACTTTGCCCTCCCACCCCTTCCATTTTAGTCTGTTTTGTAAGAAGTAACAGTTACATGCAGAATGTAGACTGATGAGTCAAGTTTCTAGATTTGGTCAAAAAATAATTCTTTGTTTTATATGCGTTGATTTGCTTTGTCTGGCCTTCACTTGCTGCTGTGGCCTATGAGAGAACAGCTCACAAACTTCACTGTTCGCTCTTGCTGCTGTTGGCTGTCACGTACAGTGTCTCCTAGTTGGCTTCTTTCTTTTTATACTTCTCTTCTGTTGAATTGCTTTAGTCTGGGAATCTTGCTGCAGTTCCCGCTCAACCGTGTTTGTGCCTCCATAATATCCACTTCCCCTGGGACAGAGCAGTTTGCGGTAAACACAGTACAAAAGGCACGTTACCTGGCCAATCTGACGTTATGCTCTCGTTCAAAAAGAACTTTGAATTGCTCCAGGCATCTGGTCTCCACGGTTACCGATCTGCATTCAGTTTTGTTGTAGTTACCTGATATTTTATGAGGCCTTCATTTGTGTTTACAGAAACAACAAGGCTATATTATTCAGTCTTTATGGAGTTTAACAGGAGCTTTTGCCAGATGTGTTTTCTTTTCACTTTTAGATTTCTTGTCTTTTTTCTGAGTGCCTGCACACTTCACATTTGAGAAAGATTATTTTGTAAGCATGCATTCAATATATGTCTTTTCCTTAGCAACAACAAGGTATTGGTTTCAGTGTTAGTCTTTTAAGCAGTATGTAGCATATTATCTAAGGTATTGGAAAAAAAAAAAAAAAACCTGCTATGTTTTGACTTGGAAGTGTTAAAGGATAAGGGATTTAGTCATTTCAACCTAACTGGGAAAACCATCTTACAAAAATACATGTTTTAATAATATCTTAATTTAAAACCTATCAACATAAAATTGATTCATAAATGTGTAATGGTGATACATGTTACAAGCATGCATGCATGCATGCATGCATGCACATACTGCAGTGAGCAGAGCAGAGTTAACAGAAGTGGAATTAATACTGGTTGCCGTTTCAAATTCCCAGACCAGCTGGGAATCTGTGCAGGGGAAACTAAATGAGAAACACATACCCTCCCTCAGCAATTACTGTCAGTGTGCCCTTGAGCAAGCCAGCTGTACTTGGCAGCCCCTAGGCGCTGTCATTGTTACGTACCTGAAATAATAAAGTTTTAAAGTCATCACGCTCTGAGAATGTGCTGAAATGACTGCAGTAGCACCACATCTTTTGAAAAGTAAATCCTTTAATTTTGCAATAATTTCCATTATGTAACTTATTAACCAGATATATTGGGAAACTGATCTTTTTAACAAGTTATGAATATCAAAGCATAGTATTACAAATGGTAATCAGGAAATGCTCGCACATACGGATCTCTTCAAAATTCACTTAAACCTCAAGATGTGAAAAATATCAAGATGTGATTAATAAATTAAAAAAAGTCAGATTTTTTTTTAATGTGCCTTGCATTCTTTGACGTAAGTGGTTTGTACTACATGTGCTTCAACTATCTCAAAGGGAACTCACTGGAGACCTTGTGCAATTCTGATTGAAGGCGTGCATGCTTGCAAGAAAGAAATGAGTTAAAGGTGCTCTAAGTGATGTAGGGTAATGTCACTTCTTGTTGACGTTCGAAGTATTGTCAAACAAAACGGAGGCTAGTTTGTCCCTCCCTCCTTCTCATCCTGTCCCCTCCCCGTCCCTTCCACGCACTAACCCCCCCCCCCCCCCAAATCCTTCTTGTCAGTTATTGGCTGGAACACTGTTTATGTTTCGTGGTGCAGATTGGCGCAGTTTGTTTTTGTTGCCGTTTGTGGAGCCTGGGCTGTCTACAGAGACCGCGTTTTTTTTACAGTGTGTTCAGGGGACAGGCAGCTCGCGGATAGTGAGGAGATGTTTGCTGTATGTGACACAAAATGTTGTAGCCTAAAAAACATTGTGACATCGCTTAGAGCACCTTTTATGCAAGTGAATGAGACAGGTTCAGCTGTGTCTTTTTTTTGCTAGGCTGTGGAGAGCATCTGATTCGCACCATGCTGGCAAGGGAATGCTCTGCTGCCATGCAGTCTGAAGATGCCCATCAAGCACTGCTGGAGGCTATGCAAAACAAGTTCATCAGTGAGTCACCCACATGCAGCCTGACTCCCACTACTTTCCATACACACAGATTTGTTTGTCAAGAACGTGTTTTGCGAGAAACACAATTATGTACTGAGAGAATCAAGCTAACAAACAGATGTTGCATAACATACGGAATGAGCTAACAACTTTGGAAACATTGGAAATAACAGAATCTGAAGAGACAGCTTTTGATTTATGGATCGTTTTCGTTCACTGTTTAAACCTTCAAATGTTCCACGCATCACAGCTGACGGCCACGGATAATTTTGGAAGACACAATTGTTTTTGTTAAAAGTTAATGTGAAGATGTTTTTTTTTTTTGTTTTTTTTTGCCATATTCTCAGAAGTGGTCAGTTTTTTTAGAAGGTCTTGTTAACTGTGTTTGCTGCGCCTGTGAATGACCACTGGGATAGCTCAGAGAAGACAGCATGTGGAAACGTGGTGGTTTCTGCCTTGTTTTGGCCTCCTTTAAAAGTCTGTCCCAGTTTGGCTTTGTCATGGACATCTGTAACACCAAGACGTTTGGACGGGCTGGATGAAGTCAATTTGAAGTTAATTCTTCTGCTGTTTCCTTTCAAGATGCACATTAAGTCAAAACAAAGCTCCATAAATCCTGCCTTAGCAAGAGCAATGATGACAGTGTCTGTGATGTGGAGGACTCTCACTCAACTTCCATGATACATTTGTCAGGTTCTCTAAATAGATTATCTTTAAAGGCAACACACAAAAGATATTTTTAGATGTTTATGTGTAATACAGTACTTTCATTGTTCACACACAAATATAAAATAGTTAAATCCCATTAATTTATTATTCTTTTATTGTTATGGTAAAATAATAAACATTTAGACAATAATTGAACTGCTCTCAAGTTTACAACATGCAAAGTTGTCAGTGTTATTATGAAGGGTATAACTAAATGTACAACAAAAACCTGGATTTTGTGTGAATGTTGTCCAAGCTGCACTCAAAAGTGTTAAAGTTTTATAGAGTGAGGAAAACGTTACGACATGGAACCAAAACCGGCGTGAAACGCAAGAAAGAAACAACGGCATGCAGACGCAAACGTGTTTTCATCAAATGCAATCAATTGGTCCTGCTGTTCTTTTTTCCTGTTGCTGTGTTGAGACATTTCAAGACACGCTGTAGCTGTTTTTAGTTTGTTCTTTTCCCAACTGAGCCCTTTTTTTCTTTTTTTTTGCCCCTCATTGATCAGCCAATCCAAGTTTTATATATATACACACAACACCTCATTCAAGTTTGCTTCTTTTGAATTTAGGAAACAAGAGAGAGGTTCTCATTCCACACAATTGACTCAAAGTTCTTTTTGAGTTATGTAGCTGGGTGTTTTTCTTTTGGTTAAATATTGTGGTACAGGAGTGTAAACAATGAAATATTTGTTAATTGAACAGTCTGCTAAATAAAATAAATCCATGCGAATAATTGCTTTCAGTTGTTTAACTTGGCCAGAAAGGCAAACAACTTGAATAGAAAGATTTTTTTTTTTTTGTCTTAGATCACCTTAATTCGTTTGAAAGGGCTGTGTTTTGTCTAGTTTTTTTTCATGTGTTCTCCTTGATTCAGGGTTAGGGTGGAAAACTAAGTATACAAGAGACTTGTTGATTGAGAATCTCTCCCCCCCCATGTTTATGCCTTGTTAAGTCATCTCAAGTGTGATGTTTTCTCTGTGTGTCCAGGCTCACCCTTTCTGGCCGGTGAAGATCGTGTTTTGGGTGGAGTAATTGTCTTGCGCTGCTGCAGATGTGTGGAACCTCCGCCGTCACAAAATATTCAGGGTATACTGGGTAAGACATTAATCATTTCAAGAATGATCACACTCAAACCTCGGGCGCCACAGCTTATGGTAGGCAGAGATTTGGCTGTTAATATTTAAAAATCCATCATCTGATAGATGGGAACAGGGGGAGGAGGCACTGTGGCTTTCCTGGCGGGTGGTCCGTGTTTTCATTCGCACAATCAGTCTCTGGTTTCACACCCTTCATCTCAGATTCGAACCGAGACCTCCCACTATGGCATCAACAGCTAATCTTCAGACAAGTGGAGGCCTTCTGACTACTGCCCAGTTTGGCTGATTGTATTGGCGGAACTGGTTTCTCTACCTGGAGCTTCTGAGAATGATCCTTCCTTTTGCAAAGCTTTACCATCTTGGAATTTGACTCAATCAGAGGTCTGTCCAAACGTTTAGCCCATATGACTTACTACTGGGTTTTTATGTTGTCCGTTGCCCTTTGCGGAAATTTTAACACGATGTATATCGAACCCTCAGCTCAAAAGAAACCAATGGATGAGTTTAAGTTCCCTGACAATGTAGAGCAGATGGTTCTCTATTCCATGTAGGAGGGCTTAAATCTTGATTTCAAAATAAACATAAAGGCAAATGACTAGTGAAGTGCTATTTATGTTATACAGTATGTCAGCTTGACTAATAAAATGCTCCAAAGTACCACTTACACACTGATGTACTGGCCCTGTTTGATGCTGTTTTTATGCACCGTAGCCCTTGTGCAGGGTGTGGACTACCTCAGATTACTGTGGACTGCAAACGGCTCTTTGTTGATTTACAAGAATAAACAGTATGTCAACCACAACCTATGGGTGCTGTAATCTGTCTCTAACTCACACGTTCTACCTTACTCTGCAGTTATGTCATAACTGCAAGTCATACAGTATATTTGTAATGATAATGGGCATGCTCAGAGTTTACCGCAGTTCAGCACGCTGAGTCACCTGCCGAATGTTTTCCTCTGGCAGATGGAAAGACTTGATTTGGGTTCATTATTATGTGACTGTTACTAAACTAAAAGTTTAAACCTTTAGTTTAGTTCCCTCCCCACACCCTCGCTCTGTCGCCAGGCTCTTTATATTTATACTATTACATTTATTCTTGTCTCGCATTGCCAGACCTATCTCCACAGTGATGTGGCGTAAGGTCTAGCTACTCCACAGATACATTCTAGGATAGGAGAAAAAAAACGCTCTGGGTTGTTTGCCACAGTCGGACTAACTTTATCGTGGAAATGTACTTCCGTTGATCCAGGCTACATTTATATCGATGTGTATTTATGTTAATTTATTTTCTCCTCTTCACTCTGTAATTAACCTTTTGTATCTGTGTGTTTTCACAGTGGAGTTTCTATGGAGTCACACCACAGAGAGCATGTGTGTTGGCTACATGTCTGCCCAAGATAGCAAAGCAAAGGTGAGTTTCCCAGTTAGCTTGACAAGCGGTCTGTCTTGCAATGAGTTTCAAATACAATTTGGTTATATAGAAACCTAATCATCCTTACCTCATTAACAAAACTTTAAGACTGCACATGTAGTTACAACCATATATTAGACTTTTATGAAGATTGTTTTACATTATATTGATGTTAATTAGAACAAATCATTAAAACAAAGGATTCTGTTTAAGTACTGTGGCAGATGTTTCAGAAACTCCACCTGACTGCAGAATTAAAATGTTGAATGAATGAAATGAGGCGTCTTTTAGCCAGATTCTTGTCTTGTTGTTTATCAATTCCTCCAGAGAAAATGACTCAATAAGTTGTCACCTGTCTTCGCCAGTATCATAACTGTGACTGATACACTATGGATTTAAAATGGGAATGAAGAATATAAAAAT